>NW_015552960.1:0-10399 GCF_001515605.1 Sinocyclocheilus anshuiensis | reverse complement strand
AGGAGGGAACAGGTGAGCTGCTGGCTGATTTGAACCAGTGACTTGGTTTTATTTGGCATTTATTTCCTCCCAGATGTAATGTCAAAATCCACAACTGTGTCCATTTACGTTTGAAGTTGGCAAGGTCACGTTTTTGGACCTCCCAGGTTTCTTTGCCTATGGATCAATGTTTAACGGAAAGGTGAGTAAAGCGTCATCTCTTATTAGACAATCCTCAGTTCCCTTTCCTAACCTTCTTTCCCAACAGATCTCCGCATCTTATTTCAATGGGACTCCAATTACTTAATCTGACTACAAACATGAATGGACTGGCCGCCTTCTCCCTCAACACTGCTGATCTCCCTAAAGCTGATCTGAATCTGGTGGTACGATTTGCCTTAATCCTATTGTTTTTAAGTGAAGACTTCTCCTGCAAGAAACCAATTGTTAATTTGTTCCTCAGGCAAGTGCAACTTCACAGGTTGCTTATGGTTATAAATCACCCTACTTCAGTATGGACACGAGGACTGTGCCGCTTTTCCAAACTGCTAATCCCAACAACCCAACGTTTAGTGAACTGACTATAGTGAAGTAATGTGTTTCCAAAACCGGGTATGTGGACATCTAGCGTGTCTTTACTTCATGTGGGGTGTGGCAACATGTCCTTCAGCTTGAGCTTGTTGTTCCAGGTGTCTCTGCAGTTTTCTCTACCTACGGCTGTTCCTAGTGAGGGCAGTGTTTTGACTGTCTCTGCTCAAGCAGGATCCCTGTGTGGCCTCAGCGCTGTTGATCAGAGCGTCCGGATCATGGAGCCAGGGACACGTTTGAGCGCTGAAGAATGAGCGCTTAATCCATGTGCAGTTCATTAAATTCTTGTTGGACTTGAATTGACATCAAGGTCAAACGTTAGAATTTGAGTTATGCAGATGGATCAATTGGACAAACCAAAGCCATTATGTGGCATACCAAGCATTGTTACGTTGCATGCAACATGTCCAACTACTGTTTTACAGTCCCAAGTGTTTGACTTTCGTCCGACGCGATCACTGGTTGAACTTATCTGGATTCACATCCATTGGTGACATGCCTATTAGGAATTCCCCCCCCCCCCAATGTTCGACCCCGTCGAGCTGTTCCTGCAGACCAAGCTTGCAAAGTTTTCAAGGTAGGAAATTCTTTGCAGTCACGCTGGGTACTCATTTGCTTTTCAAATGCATCTTTTGCTTTGCTTTGACAGAGTGGGGATGAAGGTTGCGACAAATCTGCCTGTCCAAGAACCTCACTGCCTGATGTACAGAGGCCTGAATTACTATCGCAACTTCCGTCGCAGTAGGTCTTTTAGGTTCTTGATCTAAATATCTTGACTTTTACTGGTTTGTCATAGGTTTGCTGGGTAATGATCTGTATAGTGTGTGTGTGTGCTTTTATTTTTTTAAACTGAAAGTGAAATACAGTGGCACACCTACTGCCTAAATGGTGTTCTTCCATACTTGTTGCATCCAAGTGCAAGGTGTGCTAAAACTGCTTGTTTTAAGTAGGGATGCACCGAAATCAAAATTCTGGGCCGAAACAATTCTGGATGCACTTGGCTGAAAACCAAAACTGCTTTTGTATTCTATTAAATACACAATTTTGTGAGACTCTAATTTAACTCCATTTATTAAAAAAAAAAAAAGCAAAGGAAATAACCACACTGTTATTGAAAATAACACCAACTGGACAGAAGATACTTAAATATTTAGTATTCAGCATGTGAGCAGAGCATAGCGGTGAATGTGTAGTGAAACTTCCTTTTTTTTTTTTATTTATTTATTTTTTTTATTTTATTTAAACGGCATTGAGTACAGCTGTACTACACCATGCTACAGCACAGTGCTATTGCAAACAGGAACAAGTATGCTACATAGTTTCCAAGTTCAATGACCCAGTTAGTGATGACTGTCTCTGGCCAATCAGTGATCAGCAGGGTTTACAAGTCACATTTTGGTAATGGTATGGCTTGCTTGGAACCTCAGCCGAGGTGGTACTGAAAGAAAAAAGTACCTGGGGATTAAAGTTCTCCGTCAGTTCATAAAGCCAGTCACTTGCTTCATTCCTGAATGATTCAACCGTTCGAATGAATCAATTGAATGATTCTGTGACTTGCCGCCACCTGTTGGTGGATTTGGTTGAATTTTGGTGTATAATTTCAGTTATCAAAATTTCTGGATTCAATTTAAAACTCTAATCTCCACATTAATTTATGAATTTAATTGCACTCATGCCACCTCTGAGCCTCATTAAACACCTGAAAATGTACCTACAAGCCACTTGTGTTCTTCTGTGCCACCTCTGTAAAATGTATTAATACTAATTTCATATGATTGGTAACTTATTTATCTTCTACTCCTATTATTTTAAATGGAAATTTAAAAAAGCTTATAAACATACATTTTTGAATTTGACAGTTTAAAATAATGCCATTACAAAGGTAATGAAAATTCATTCATCTTCGGAACAAATTAAGATATTTTTGATGGACTCTGAGAGCTGTCTGACCCTGCATAGACAGCAATGCAACTGAAATGTTCCGAAGTCCAGAAACCTGGCAAGGAGATCTGTAAAATCCATGTGACATCAGTGGTTCAACTGTAATTTTACAAAGCTACGAGAGCACGTGTGCAAAAGAAAAATAAATGACTTTATTCAACAATTTGTCTCCTCCGCGTCAACCTGTAGCGCCATTTTTGGAGAGTATCCGCTGGATGTAAACGGCGTATGCTGTTCTGTGTCGGGATGCGCTGTTTTCTTTCAGATCAAATTGCGTGATGCAGCTGACACAGAACAGCATACCTTGTTTACATCCAGCTGATGCTCTCCAAAATGGTGCTACAGGGTGACGCGGAGAAGACGAATTGTTGAATAGTCGTGTGTGTGGGGGGGGGTTCCCCCCACAAAGTATTCTCGTAGCTTCGTAAAATTACAGTTGAACCCCTGATGTGAAATGGATTTTTACAGATGTCCTTGCCATGTTTCTGGACTTGGGAACACTTTAGTTGCGTTGCTGTCTATGCAGGGTCAGACAGCTCTCAGATTCCATCAAAAGTATCTTAATTTGTGTTCTGAAGATGAAGGGAGGTCTTATGGGTTTGAAACTACATGAGCGCGAGTAATGACAGAATTTTCATTTTTGGGTGAACTATCCCTTTAAACTGCATTGAGGCCTTGAATTTATCTGGTTTCTGCAGCCAACTGAATTGCAGCCAATCGATCCAACTGTTGCTATTGTTAAAAAAAACTAAAACTATTACATTTACATTTAATCGTTTAGCAGATGCTTTTATCCAAAACAAATTATAAACGAGGACAATAGAAGCAATCAAACCAACAAAAGAGCAACAATATGTAAGTGCTGTGACAAGTCCCAGTTAGTCTAACGCAGTACACGTAGGAAGTTTTTTTTTTTTTTTTTTTTTTTTTTTTTTTTTAACTCCTGCAATACAAATAGAATAAGACCTACGTTACCAATTATCATATGAAGTTAGAATTAAGTTAATTTGTACTACCGAGGTAGCACAGAAGAGCACAAAAGTGGCTTGTGGGTAGGCGCTATATGTATATATGTATATATGTATAATTTTTTTTTTTTTTTTTTTGGACTTTTAATGGGGTTCCGAGGTAGCATTAATGCAATTAAATTCATAAATTTATGTGGAGGTTAATGTTTTAACCTGCGGTACGGTCCCACATATGGTATTTAGAACGTTCGGTGACGTCACATAACTGCCAAATTCAAACTGTGCTTTCGCACTTTAGCTGGCGCTGAGCCAGAGAGAGAGAAGTGCACTGCTCTTGTCATTTCATCACAACTATGCAGTGTTCTTAACCACATAATGCATATTTTAGGTTTCAGACATTTAAATACACAAGTACTAGTAAAACGATACATTTAGAGTTTGAAAAATACACGCATCTATGGAAGCAACTAACAATCCATTAAATTTAATTTGCCGATGTGTTTTATTCATATCAGATACAGTGTAAGTAACCGAGTTCATTATTCTTCACCCAGTTCACCGGCCACTTATTACTGTGTTTCGGGGGAAAGTGATGAATTCACGTGCTGTAAATCCAACTGACAGGACTCTCTGAACTGCAGCGCGAACAAACATGGTGGCGCCCATCTCACATTACAGATCACGATCAAGATAATTTGGAAAGGGTTTTAAACTACAAAACCCACTCTTTTACAGACACATCTGTGAATCGGAATATCAGAGTTCATGACATGGTATGCAAGTTTGAATTTTTTAAATAAAGGAAAAATGAAATTAAAGCAATTCATCTGTCGTTTTTGTGGCCGCGGTGTCACGTGACAAGCCTGATGCGTCGCCATGGAAACAGTAAGGGGAAATGTTCTAAAATGGTCACCTTTAAAATATTCTAGCAGTCCCCCCAGAGTTTGTTGTTTTTGTTGCGTGTGTGGGGTTTTTTTTTTTTTTCTTAAACCCTGCACTGAAAAGGTTAAATATAAAATTGAATACAGATACGATTTGAATAACTGAAATTGTGCTAAAAATTAAACCAAATGGTGGCAAGTCACTTATTTTATCACTGAATCATTCATTCAATTGATTTGTTCGAACAGCTGAATCATTCAGGAATGAAGCAAGTGACTGTCTTTTATGAACTGATGGAAATCCGTTGTAGCGATGGAACACTAACACTTTAATCCTTGAGTACCAGGTACCGTTCATCCCCACACCCATGCAGTGGAAAAGCACCATATCAGAATGAGTCTTGTAATAATTTCTTCCTATAGGATAGCCTGGTGCACAAACCTGATTTATCTATAATGAATGGACAAACCTCAATTGCTGGTTGCAGTCCTGGTAATATTTATGTTTTTCCCCAGTGCCTTATGGTCCTGTAGCCTTTGAAATGGCTGCTGCACCAGTAGGAGAGGGCGCTGGAGGTGATGGCAGCTCTTTTGATGTGACCGTCAGGACTTATTTTCCAGAAACATGGATCTGGCAGCTTGCTCAAGTGGGGTCAGTGAAGAATCTTGTTTCAGCAAAACGATTCTCCTAAGGCCCTGTCCACACGAACACTGGTATTTTTGAAACTGCTGGTTTGGCATGCATTTGACAGCGCTTCAAGTGTTTTTGCGTTTTCATGTGGATTTTTTAATTTTTTTTTTAATTTAATTTTTAAACCGGATAAACCCATGTAATAAAAAATACCCATGTACGTGTGGACTAGGCCTAAAGCAGGTGTCAAACTCAGTTCCTGGAGGGCCCCAGCCCTGCAGAGTTTGGTTCCAACCATGCTCCAACACATTCCATGTAGGCTTCAAATAAGCCTGAAGGACTCGTTTAGTTGGATCAGGTGTTTCGAGTTGAATCTGAACTCTGCTGGGCTGTGGTCCTCCAGGAATGAGTCTGACATCACTGATCTAAAGCCACTTGGCCTCAATTTACCTCCCCTGGCCCCCTCGTTTATATCTTCCGGTGTCCTTTTCAGAAACACTGGATCCACACGAGTTCCTCTGAAGGTTCCTGACACCATCACCACATGGGAGACAGAGGCGTTCTGCCTGTCCTCCAAAGGTTTCGGCTTTTCTCCTCCAGTTCAGCTGACTGTCTTCCAGCCCTTCTTCCTGGAGCTCTCCCTGCCTTACTCCATCATCCGTGGAGAGTCTTTTGAGCTGAAGGCCACAGTCTTCAACTATCTGTCCAAGTGCATCATGGTCTGGATTCATATTTATTAATGTAATGGGTGTTTGTGTGACCTTTCTAATTATGTTAGAGATGTGCAAGCTGATAGTGTCCCCTTGATTTGAATATCTTTCACAGTAAGCTGTAGCCTGTTGTAACTGTTAGAATTAGCAATGTAAAATACAGGACCACCTTCCATGAGTACTGCATTCTATCAAAATTAAACAATATCTCATGTGCATGAATTATTTCAGCAAGTCTTAATTTCGGTCACTGCTATGAACGGTCACCACACTAAATATGGAAAAACTGCAGTAGACCGCTGTCCCCGACAGGCCTAAACCAGCCAAGTTACTAGTGCAAAACCTCCATCCTAGAAAATGAAGCATGTCAATCTCACACACCCCTAAATGGATCCATAGAGAATCCTCTTTACTCAATGTGCACTAATAATGCAATTCACTGGCAGGTTAAAGTTACTCCAGCTTCTTCCTTGGACTTCAGTCTTGGACCTTTTAATGAGCCGTATTCATCCTTTCTCTGTGCCAATGGGAGGAAGACCTTTAAATGGATTCTCTCCGCTTCTGTTCTCGTTCTGTTGCACGTGAGTTGTTTGTAAATTGAGGTGTGCGGGAGTTGTTGCTCACTTCCTCTCTGTACTATAGGATCTGTAAATGTGACTGTCAGTGCTCAGGCTGATGCTCAGGCCTTCAGAAGACGTGTCTCTGACGTTTCCAACAAATGTGATCCAGGGATCAGCCAAGTGCTCAGTTTCAGTCCTTGGTAAAGCTTTTAATTAAGGAGAAATGGACGCTGAGACTTTCAGCAAAATGACTTTGGTTTCTGATGGCTTTTTGGCTCTCTCTCTCTCTCTCTCTCTCTGTCTCTCTGTCTCTCTGTCTCTCTCTCTCTCTCTGAGGCTGTCTCTCTCTGTCTGTCTCTCTTTGTCTGTACTATAGGATCTGTAAATGTGACTGTCAGTGCTCAGGCTGATGCTCAGGCCTTCAGAAGACGTGTCTCTGACGTTTCCAACAAATGTGATCCAGGGATCAGCCAAGTGCTCAGTTTCAGTCCTTGGTAAAGCTTTTAATTTAAATGGACACTGCTAGTTTCAGCAAAATAACTTTGGTTTCTGATGGCTTTTTGGTGTGACCTCATTTTCTTCCTCTCTTAGGGGACATAATGGGTCGTGCGCTAAAGAATCTTGATAACTAATTACAGATGCCATCTGGCTGTGGAGAACAAAATATGATCGTTCTTGCTCTCAATATTTACATCCTACAGTACCTGGAAGTCACTGGGCAGCTCACCCCAACCATCCGACAGACTGCCATTGGTTACCTTCAGAGTGGTACAGATTGTCAGGATTCGCATTCCACCACGATGCACTTGACTTGTAGGATTTGGCAAAGTTCCCTTTTATTATTTTAAACCTTTAACGGGTTACCAAGGACAACTGAACTACAGGCACAGTGATGGTTCATACAGCATGTTTGGTTCGATGCATCCAATACATGGTGTGTTTTCATGCTGTTCTAGTATTGTGTCATTGAATTGGGTTGTAATGAGACTTTTCATGTCCAGGTTGACCGCCTTCGGCATGAGGTCTTTTGGCCTAGCAAGGAGTTTCGTCTTCATTGATCCCAGTGTCCTCCAGAGCGCAAAGGATTGGCTGATCGGCAAACAGGCTTCAGATGGCTGTTTCATGCAGCAGGGAACTCTGTACCACAATGCCATGGTGTGCATCATGTTTCTTTAAATGTGCCGTAACTGGTCTGAGACTGACCTTAATCGTTATGCTGCTCCGTTTTAGGGTGGTGTTGATGATAACGTGACCATGACCGGCTACGTTGTTGCATCGCTGCTTGAACTAGGTGTTCTTGTCACGGTAAAAACATGCCTACCAGTAGTTAGACAAGCTCCTTGATGACCTTCTGGTTATGTAATCTGACATTTGCTTTGCTTTCAGGATCCTGACATTACCAAAGCTCTGTCTTGCTTGAGGCCTGTCGTTGGGAACCTGGGAAACACTTACACCACGGCTCTGCTCACCTACACCTTCAGTCTGGCTGGAGAGACCAGCACTCGAGCACAGCTTTTAAATGCCTTGGACAATGTTGCCATTACTGAAGGTGAGGTTCACTAGTCTCTTGTTTGAGATGTTGTTCAGGGTCGTTGGCATCAACTTTCTGTCCTCTGTCTTGTCCTAAGGCACTAAGCTCCACTGGTCTCAGACTACATCTGGTGACACTCTGGCAGTGGAGATCAGCTCCTATGTGCTGCTGGCGGTTCTCTGTACCGCCTCTCACGTCTGCTAATCTGGGCTATGCTAACCGCACTGTCAACTGGCTTGTGACCCAGCAGAATCCTTATGGAGGCTTTTCTTCCACCCAGGTGACTGACTACCAAACATGAGCACAAACATCATATCCGAGTAGAGGTTTTAAACTGGTGCTTATTTTTAGGACACTGTGGTGGCTCTTCATGCTTTGTCTCTGCTCGCTGCTGAAGTGTTCAGCCTGGAGGGCTACAGCACGGTTACCGTACAGTCGTCTGTAGCTGGAGAGGTTTATAACTTCGATGTGAATCGAAACAACAGGCTGCTGTATCAGGAGAAGCCACTGAAGAACGTTCCTGGCAGATATGGTGTTAGTGAAGGACTCCACCTGTGTGTCTGTGCAGGTCTGAACCTTCAGCTGCTTAACTTCTACCTCTATGCTTGTCCTAGTTCCTTGTCATGTTTGGTTTTGTACTCCCAGGTTGCATGTTTCTACAACATCCCGACACCCATTAAAGCTTCCAGAACACTTGGCGTTGAAGTGAAGGTGGCAAGAGACTGCAAAGTGCGTGGAGCAGATCTCATGTTGAACATCACTGTGAAGTAAGAACCGCTTCCACTTTGACCTGTTTGACCCTTAAAGCATCTTTACACAGCTGAGCTAAGGCTGCTCTGTGCCTGCTCAAATCTGTGACTATTTCACATGAAAGCCAGTCCAAATCATGTAGTTCTGACCCACCTCAGCCCCTAATATCAAAGAATACAGTTGGAGTTTCTGCATAAATGCCATTATGCCACCTGAGCAGCATTAAGCCATTTTTGTAGATGCACATAATTCAGAAGTGCTTTTTTATTTTTAATTCCCCTTCATTTAGGTACAATGGTGCAAAACCAACTACTAACATGGTTATCGTGAACATTAAACTCCTGTCTGGTTTCACAGCAGATACATCACTGGTTCGTATGTTTTAAGATGAATTGTATGTGGAGTCCTAAGATGCTTGAAGCTGCTTCACATGTTAATGGACATTTTCCTCTCAGCTTGGATCTCCACTGGATACATTTGCTCCATTAGTGCAGCGGGTTGAAACTGGAGATGACCATGTGCTTGTGTATCTGAAAGAGGCGAGATGTGCACTGGGTATGTTCTCTATTTGCCTCCATGTGTGCTGCATATGTACTTCTCTTCATCCCTTCTGTCTCGAAGGTTCCCAAGGGTGTCCCCATGACCTACAGGCTAAAACTGAAACAGGTTCTTGCAGTGCAGAATCTCAAGCCAGCGGTCGTTGAGGTTTGACTACTATCAGCCAAGTATGCTTTCAGTGGCTCCTGCTTTTGGTGGAGTTACCTGTTGCTCATGTGTGTCAAGCTGACTTCCTGTTCCTCTTTCACTTTCAGGTGATGTGTTTGAGACCACATACATGCCTCCCTGTCCATGATTGTGCTTCATTTCTGGCTGTAGGATAAATAAACTCCTTTTAAAAATCAGTCATTGCTTGCCTCTTTTGTTGAACATCTGACATGTGTTTGAAGCTGGACATCTCAAACTTGCACTATTCCTGAGGTTGCTACATGGTTAATGGCTTTGTTTTAATACAATGGCTTTTAACTTGGGCTGTGAGTGCTCTTGCTTTCCATATGTCTTGCAGGTCAACTTTTTATAAATGCACAAGCTTGTACGAACTTTCATGCAAATTTGTCTTTTGCGTAAACCTATGTATCCAATATCTCTAGCAAATACAGTTTCTGGTTTCATGGCTTTATTTTGAATGAAATAAAAATACTGAATCAAAATACTATATTGATGCTAAAATAGCACTGCAGCTGTGATTGGTTCATTCAGTCAAACACTGAGAAAATTAACAAGTGTTTTGACAGACAAAATTAAATCTTCAGTGAAAAGCTCAAGAGGATTTTTATTGGACACCTCGTAACTGGCCAATGGTTCATTTTGAAGAAGTGTCCGTTGGATCAGGCGTTAGTCTCAGTGTATGGCTGAAGTGGCTAATTTCTCACTGCAGTGGTGGACTCGCTGAGCTCTAGTATCCATCCTTCACCAGCTCAGACTCATTCTATGTGCCCTTGAACCTTGGCAAGCCTGCAACCATAGATATATTTATAGGTAGATGCCTCATTCAACAGCTCAAAGCATGGAGACGTGTCTACCATCTTGCAATGGTCAATTTGACATCATATCATTCACCATAATCAATGAATATTAAAAGGTGCCGCAATCCTGCACAGCTGATGGTTGTAAAAATGGCTGGCACTTAAATTCCTGAAGAAACTGGATAACCTTTCACAGGTGAGAACGCAAGAGAGGGGCAGAACCATTCGAATATTCATTATTATGGTGAATGACATCAAGTTGACCTTTCCAATATGGTGGACGGCTTGCGTATAGCGGCCCATAGTCGCTAATGAGGCATCTACATATACATATCTG
>NW_015552959.1:213-530 GCF_001515605.1 Sinocyclocheilus anshuiensis | reverse complement strand
GGCAACCACAGCTGCCGGTTTTTTAACGTAAATTTTACGGAATTTTTTTTACAGTGTAGGGCTTGCCATCTGACGCGGAGAGTCGCAGCTCGCGTTCAAGCACCGCACGACCCCTCCCAGTCGCCCTGCCGCCTTCTCGCACACCCTACTTTTCTTCATGGCATGCATATTTTTGGGGGGGTTACTTAGTTTTCTCTCCGGCTGCTGTCTCATGCCATTAGCTTCTTTTGGGGAGTTCTCTGGGTTCGGGCTTTAACCCGAGCTCGGAGCCCTCCCTCTGGACAGCACGCCAAATATGCTACTAATTGCTTAATCAC
>NW_015552959.1:0-133 GCF_001515605.1 Sinocyclocheilus anshuiensis | reverse complement strand
CAATTAGTAGCATATTTGGCGTGCTGTCCAGAGGGAGGGCTCCGAGCTCGGGTTAAAGCCCGAACCCAGAGAACTTCAGCTAATCACCCGTCAGCTAATCACCTTAACAAGCACATACGTGTGTATATATATA
>NW_015552958.1:364-826 GCF_001515605.1 Sinocyclocheilus anshuiensis | reverse complement strand
GCCTAATCGGGTCATTGTTGCATCGTCAGAAAATTGTATTATTTAGTTGCACGTCTTTTTAAGCCATTCGGTACTCGCGCGCTCAAGAAGCGGTGCGCAGTCGCATCCAAAGTGCGCTCGTGCGTATATAAAGCCACCTTGCCAGTACCAAATTGAGTTTGCTACCAAATAAGCTCAGCAGAACCCTGCACGGGCCTCAAACATATGCCCTAGTCCGGCCCTTATCCGACAGATTATCAGAATTACTGGCCGAGTCCGACTGGAGCCCGTGTCTTTTTTTCTCTCTCTTTTCCCCATTGCACAGCTGCAGTTGCAGCCATTAAAGGGGTCATATGATGCAATTTCAATTTTTCCTTTCTCTTTGGACTGTTACAAGCTCTTGGTGCACAAAGAAGATCTGTAAAGTTGCAAAGACTAAAGTCTCAAATCCAAAGAGATATTCTTTATAAAAGTCAAGAGTCA
>NW_015552958.1:0-343 GCF_001515605.1 Sinocyclocheilus anshuiensis | reverse complement strand
GATAGTGATTTGCTGGTTCAGGTGTGTTTGATTAGGGTTGGAGCTAAACTCTGAAGGAAAGTGGCCTGGAAGGGCCAAGTTTGCCCACCCCTGATTTAGCCTTCTCAAATCATCACGACTTGCCTAAAATAAAATCTACAGATATAAAACAGTTCAAGCATATCACAATGTTAGTTTAAATGGTTAACCTAGATAAATGTGTGCTATTAGGCGCGTATCCAATCATTTGTGCAGAGAAGCTAAAGCGCGCTTTGCAGGACATGGAGTCGCCAGCACGATCACTTGAATTTTTTTCTTGTAACAGTGGAAACAACCGTCATTTTTGCTCATAAAGGTAAGAGTA
>NW_015552957.1:0-2475 GCF_001515605.1 Sinocyclocheilus anshuiensis | reverse complement strand
AATATTATTGCAATTTAAAATAACTGTTTTCTATTTGAATTTATTTTAAAATATAGTTTATTTATGTGATGGCAAAACTGCATTTTCAGCAGCCATTACTTCAGTCTTCACAAAACATTTCTGTTTTTGTGGAATTCGTAATACATTACTTCAGGATCCTTTGATAAATAGAAAGCTCAAAAGAACAGCATTTATTTGAAATAGAAATATTTTGTAACATCATAAATTGTCACAGTCTTCAGCGGGTGTGCCCAGGAGGGCCACCAGATGACTGTGTTCGGTGAGCACATGGCTTGTGTTGTCTGTTGCCATGTGCTCTCTCCTGTCTATTGTCTTGCCCCTCCCATCTTGTTACCTCGTTATTGTTTAAGTTGCTCCACCTGTGTCAAATCATTCTAATATGCTGATTTGATGCTCAAGAAACATTTCTGAATATTTTCAATGATGAAAACAGTTGCTGTTTTTTTTTATGGAAACTGTGATACACCTTTAAGATTCTTGACTAGAAAGATCAAATAAACAGCATTTATTTGAACAAAAAAAAAAAATGTTACACTATAAATGTCTTTACTGTAACTTTTGATAAATTTCATGTATCCTTGCTGAATAAAAGTATTTATTACTTAAAAAAAAACAAAAAACATTCTGACCCCAAACTTTTGAATGATAGCGTATATTTAAATAATATTATAAATATTTAAAAAATAATAAATATTTTATTATAAATACTGTATATCTACATACATTTTTGTTTAATATTTATTGTCATTTTTTAACTAAATTTAACTTGATAAAAATCAATGATGCCAAACATGGATGTAAATGAGGGGAGGGGAATATTTTTTTATTGATTAGTGACTTAAATGTACTTCTGTTCCTCCCACAAAACTATCTTATGACTTCAAAAGACTTGTAGTCGTATAGTCTACTTGTATGTTTATTTTCTGGTGTTTTTGTCATTTGGGAGCTGTGTGATTGTATGATTTTGTCATATGGAAAATGGCAGTGTGAATATTCTTCTGAAGATTCCCTTTTGGGTTCAGTGGAAGAAAGAAAGTCATATGAGGTCAGAACAACATGAGAGTGAGTAAATAATGACAATTTTCGGGTGAACTCTACCTTTGACAAGTCATGTTTCATCCATAGAGTAGGCGTGATGTTGGGATGATGTGCATGTGTTGCTCATAGTGAAGACTTCAAGAGACCAAGAGCAAAACGAGAAGAAAGAAGATCAGACTTGAATTCTGTCACATGTGCGTGGATGTGCATGTGTTGGGAGGAATCGTAGTATCGAGGCGGTTGCCAACCTTTGATGGCTTCGGCAAAGCTGCCTTGCTTTATCTTTGGCGTCTGTCACCGTGGAGACAGTTGCTCGCATCAGCAGCGGCCCTGAGGGATAAACCTGTGAAAAAAAGCAAGAGAGAGGCGAGATATCAAACAAGACACAGCTCTTCTCCTCCCCCGCCAATCCAAGGAATCACAGAGGAGAGGGAGGAAAATGCAGATGAAAGAAAACCTTCATGTAGCCAGTCCTCGCTCTCACAAAACAAACAGACCCAAAAACATCCAGAAGAGAAGACAAGACAGCTGGAGAGGGGACGAGGAGGAGGAAACGGAACAAAATGAGAGATGAAAGAAGGATCTGTTGGGAAATCCAGCTCTGAGCTGGTCATTACCTGGTTTAGATGGTTGAGTCTCTTTTGGTCATGCTAATTAAAACTGGTAGAAGACCTTCCAGAGCAGGGCCGGGTCTGGGGGGGGGGGGGGGGGGGGTGCAAGCTCTGCTTCAAAAGAAACTTGGTAGAGAAATACCATACATCCACTGCTACAACCACCAACTTCACTTAGCAGTAGTGCATGCCATTCAATCAGAACCTTGTGCAAGAACGTTTTTTGATTTGTCTTCAGCACTTCACTCACTTTTCCATCGCCAGTATGTTATACATAACTATGATGTCCCTTGCCTTAAAAGGCTGCTGGAGATTAGGTGAACAAGCCAGTATGATGTGACAAAGTGTCTTGTAGACAATAAGGAGGATGTTTTGGCCATTCTCTCAGAGGTTTCACACAGCAGTACTGCACCCATGGATATCAGAACAGAAGCATCTGGCTTGATGGTGCAGCTAGAAACACACAACTTCTTCAAAATTGGCGATTTCCTTGTAAAAATACTTGGAGTCTTAAAACCTGCAAATTCTGTGTTCCAGGGTAACACTGTAAATTTATGTACAGCAAGTGAGGTCATCAATGCTTCCCTGCAGGCTTTAAAAAACATTAGGACAGATCCTTCATGGGATCAGTTTGAAATGAGAGCAGATATCCCTAGCCAAAAAAGAAAACTAACAGTGAACAAACACCTGTCAGACAGTGTTGTCCTCACCTCTGTTGGTCACACTGATTCAGATTATTCTAATGATCCAAGTATGTTTGTGAAAAGATCATTGCTGCATATTCTGGACAGAGCTATTGCTGAGA
>NW_015552956.1:0-1890 GCF_001515605.1 Sinocyclocheilus anshuiensis | reverse complement strand
CTGTTAGATGAAATTTACGCCCCTGCTTGTGGTCTGGTGTGCTAGAAGAAGCGGTGTAGCCTACACATGGCAAGACACAAATCAGTCTGGTTGTTGTGCAAATGTTGCGTTTGAGGTGTTAAAGAAGATGGTTTACGCATTTTTCTGTTTTTTCTTATGGCTTTTCAGTGGTAAGTTCTATATTTAATGGCTTGTTCTTAGTCTTGCATGCATATTTAGTGCTGTTCAGACAAGTCAGTTAATGCACGATACCAAAGGGCTGTTTAACTTGGGTGGGTTGGTGCGTAGGGTTTTCTCTTTGCCTTTTATGTAGTCATGATGACTTGTAGACTACTATGTTTTTATCATAAAATATGCAAAAAAACTGTTGCAATGCTGCAAAACCAATGCATTTTTACCATAAGAATAGCAATTTTACAGTGAGAGAATTGCAAGACTTAAAAGTCATTAAATAACTGCAACCACCTTTCAAAAATATGTTGATACAAAAATTCTAATATTTTCTATTAATCTATTAGACATCTAAGTAATATAAACATTAATCTATTAAATATATAGATTATTAGTACAAGCAATGTGCTTAATGCACATATTTGCTGCGTGTATATACAGTAGCCGCGAACAACACAACTTTTTTTTTTCAAATTCTGAATGGATTGTAGCCTAGAAAGCGTGCAAAGCTTCCTTTACTAAAAATCTGTCACTCACTTCATTTCGTGATCTCACAACGTTCCGTTATAATTAATGAATCTCTCTACACTGCACAAATAATCTCTTATTTACATCCTGTACACCTTGTTTGTCACGATGAGGGGATTCATAGGCACAGAAGTCCAAAAAATCCAGCATTTTGAGCGGTGAGTAAATTCTGACTTGAATGCCGTGGCCAGTCAGAAGTATTCAAGAAATCAACATATAGGCTATGTCTGTGATTAGCTCAGCGCTTACAAAAACACATTGTAAATAAAAGCTTTTTGTTCTTCAGAGTGCAAACACACACTGGAGAGTTTCCCAGATCTGTTTTGCCAATATATTATTAATGAGGGTTCTCTTGCTTTCGTTTGAGGGTGCTTTTCACTGCGTGAGAAAATGGACGTGGCGTGAGAACAGTGACTTTGCTTAAGTTGGCAGAACTGTATAGCATGTTAATAGTTGAAGATGCACTGTAAAAAACAAACAAACAAAAAAACAGCTGCCTTACATTTTTAGTTGAATCGAATTTGCTGTAGACGTCATTTCAATTTAAATTAAACTAAAACTTATTTAAGGTATATGTTGCCATGACTTAACATACACTGTAAAAACTTTTACAATGATCTACTCATTTTTTTTTTGGTGAAACATTTTTACACTTAAACATATTGAGTACAAGTTGTGAAATCATTGAAATATACTTTAAGAATCAAGTAAATGTAACTTAAAAAACAAAACAAAACAGTAGATTCGAATAATTAGATTAACTAATCTCATAAATAAAATTGAGGGTTCCACTTTATATTGTCCCTAATGCCTGTGTACTTACATAGTAACTAGATGTGTACGTAGTATGTAACCACAGTGTAAGTACACATTGGTACATAGTATCTACAGCTCTAATGTTTGTGTATCTATATTATAATAACACACACACAACCCACTGAATGGTATGTGTAAGTACAAATGTGTAACAAGACACTGGTAACAACACTTTTTGGTAATGAAAGTACAAATGTGTAACAGAACTAACAGCACTTTTTGGTAAAGAAAGTGTTAGACTTTATATTAGATTTATCATGTAATTACTCTGATGTTACACAGCAGCGGCCAGTAAGTTAGGCTTTACATATAAATTGAGGTTGGTGTCCAGAACGCGAGTTACGTAATCAGATTACTTTTTTCAAGTAACTAGTA
>NW_015552955.1:1052-2347 GCF_001515605.1 Sinocyclocheilus anshuiensis | reverse complement strand
ATATGACGATGTACTTATTTTTAGGATATTATGAAGAATATATTTGTTCGGCTTACACACTGTTTAAATATGCCAATCCATAATTTCTCCTTTGTACCAAACATCAGTCACCATATTCATCATATCACATATCTTTCTTGTTAATTTCTCATCCATTATGTTGCAGTTTTCTTCTTCTCTTAAGATTATGTGATGCTGAATGCAGAGTTGAGGTTTGAGGTCACTTGTGGTGACATAAGATTATTGAGAAGAATGCTTGATTTATTTTCTACATATAAAAATAAAACCAAGCTTACAGAAATATCGTCCTCAGTTTCTTGATGATGAATTAGAATTATTGATTATAAGATTTTTTCCCCCTGATTATTATTTTTTACTCTTTATTCATTTAACTTTTATCCATTTTACTTCTGTCATTTGTTGTTTAAGTGCTCAGGAATAATAATATGTCCAAATTTCAACTTACCCTAATCATGAATAGTGGACCAAGTTTTCAATAAGTGTGTTCAATATTTCAGTAGTCAACCAGTAAAATGTAATGGTTCTCGTCACCGTTTTCGGTACCATTCGGTAAATTCGGTAAAAAATTGTAACTTTTTATTTTTTATTATTAAAAAAATATTTTTAATGTATTTTTAATTTAACTACATGAAAAGAGTTCAACAATATTAGTTCTAATGAATTAATATGCTATTATTAACGTTTAAATTGTAAAACATTACGTACAGCACGTAACCTTCAAATATTGTTCAATTACATAACCATTGTATTAAAAAGATCAAATGAAAGTAGGAAAATAAAGAAACACATTACAGGTAACAGAACAAGTGGCAGGTCTATTGAACTTGCACTGCAAGACATCTATTTTGACATCAGATTTTTTTTGTCCTGTTCATTGCCATTTTTATCTCTGTCAAACATCAATTTTAGATTCAGGCCGGCATTTGAATAACTTTGCAGTGTGTACTTAGCAGCATGGAAAAATAAAGCTTTAATTCAAATTATAATAACTATAATATACAGGAACCAAGCAAAGAGTGCTCCCTTTATAATCAATGATGCTGATATCACTTCAGTTTAGCTGCAGCACAGGCTCAAAGACTGAATGAAAACAATGTAGTTTTCAGAATATACATTTCACATTAGAGTCATTGGTCAATGATTTCAAAACGATTAGTTCAAAGCAGTTCTGAGCTTAAGGTATGTAAACCCCTCCCTTCCATAAGCCTACTCTGCTCTGATTGGTCAGCTGGCCAAGCCTGCTGTGATTGGCACAGAGAGGAGTCCTTGAGCAA
>NW_015552955.1:0-889 GCF_001515605.1 Sinocyclocheilus anshuiensis | reverse complement strand
GTTAAGCTGCTAAACACTTAAAACAATAATGGTGGATACGTTAGCCGAGTGCTAACGTGACTAACTGATGAAACAATAGTTTGTAAACCAAAATATGTCTACATTTTTTATTATTAAACAAAATAATTAGAACAACAGCAGTCTACATTCTACAATCGACACATTCTTTGGAAATAGTTCTGATAATTCGCTGTGAACACACTAAATTTCTGGAATATTTCCGAAATTTACTGGAAATTTTCCACCTTTTTGCAACCCTAATTATCAGAACTATTTCAGTAAGACAGTAATATCGTGGTTTACCTGGAAACCTAAAGCTGCACTAGGTATACATCACATATTAGCGCAAAAAACATATTTTGAGCACTCAATTGAAAATGTGATTGATACACATAATGTATCAATCATACTTACAGGTTGTGGTTCGGAGACACTTGTTGGTCCAAATAAAAAAGGTACGGACTTATCTTTCATAGACAAGCATTTAGCGAATCCCATGTTAAAACTTTCCAAGATTAGAGAAGCTGTAACAGAAGAGGTCTGACGCAACAGGTTAGTATATATAAAATAGGTTTATTTGGTCACAGAGAGTACTGGGGTAGGGTTCAGAGGATGTGATGGTGAGGGAATAGTTCGAAGGATATGATGAGTGGGGTAATCCGGGTCTTTGGCTTTACAGGAGCTGGAATGCAGGCAGGAGGAGCACACACCTCAGCGATCCGTGAACTAGGAGGAACAGGAGACACTTGGAGACCAGGAGACACTAGGAGGACCACAGGAGCTAAGTAATGCAGGAAGTATTCAAATGGAAGTAGTAGCAAAGTCATTGAGACCTCTACGTGTTTACGAGACCAGACAATGAGGGTGTCTGAGGTGTGTGCTTTTATGC
>NW_015552954.1:0-923 GCF_001515605.1 Sinocyclocheilus anshuiensis | reverse complement strand
TGCAGATTAAATAGGTCTGAAGGAAACTTTTGGCTTGTCTCTCGAAGCACAAATAATGCAGCGTAGAGGTCTACACGGAGGACCCGAGACCCGAGAACCCGGGACCCGACCCGGGATCCGTACGGGTTCGGGGCTATATTTCAGCCGGGTCCGGGATGTGAGTTATTAATGATTATTTTTTAAATAATATTATGAATGAACCGTCTTGTTGTTATATCTAAAATTTTTGCTCAGACTCGGCTCAGAGATGATAGCAAATAGGTAAAGCTAACGTCAGCAGCCATGGCACTGGACGAGCAATCGTTATTATAATCCAAATGGGCAAACAGTCTAAATTATTATGCAAGTTGACTCGAGATACAAAAAGTCGCATCTGTCACCAGTCACCGTGACAGCAAGTGGACTTTTGAAACTGGAATAATGAGTGGATTACGCATTTCAATTGGCAAGAGAGGAATAACACGGATGGAACTTTCTTGGCAAGGAGGAATGTGTGCATCACAGTCAGGTACAAGGGAGCAGGCTTCTTACATTAGGTAAGACAAAAAGTTTAATTTTCGCAACTTGTTTATTGACTTGTTAATAGCGATTTGCTGTAGAATATGTGCCGATCGGGTCCAGTCGGGTCTGTGTCTTCCCGGCCGGGTTCGGGTCCATCTTTCAAATAATTGACGGTCCGCGTCGGTTCCGGGTAGTACATTTTTGAAATTTCTCGGTTCTGCACGGGCCCGGGTCCAACTTTCAAAATAATAGACGGGTCTGGGTCGGTTCAGTGTAGCACATTTACGGGTCTCTTCGGGTTCGGGTACGAATTTTTGGACCCGTGTAGACCTCTAATGCAGCGAATTAAATTGCCAATGCAAACGAAAAACGTGCAATACGTCTAAATTAACTCATATAAATCAAACAATTTCGTAAATTGC
>NW_015552953.1:547-839 GCF_001515605.1 Sinocyclocheilus anshuiensis | reverse complement strand
TCTGTGAGTTAACCCCTCTGCTTAAATCGCCTAACAGGGGTTACATTTACCCTTCGTTCGTCGGGATCGTCGGGAAAAAAATCAGCGTTTGCTTCCGCCTTCAATAATATCCACTTTCTGATCGGAGGATATATTGGCATGGCCGAATGATACGAGGATGTCGAGGAAGTTGGAAGTCTCGCCGGTGGAGGCGAGGTAAAGCCTCGGTGTTGTGGAGAGCGTGTGGCTGGTCGAGCAGACCGACGGCCGCGATGAAGCTCGGCGGCGGCGACTGGGGGGAAAGGAGTGAGCC
>NW_015552953.1:0-464 GCF_001515605.1 Sinocyclocheilus anshuiensis | reverse complement strand
CAGACTCAACTTTTTCAGTACAGGTCTCGTCGTCGTACGGAAAAAGTTGAGTCTGTGGCTAACGGAGCAAAACCGAATGCTGGAAAACTTTCGTGGAACTGAGGAAAGTTGGCTGTATATATACACACGTATGTGCTTGTTAAGGTAAGCTGAGGAGCTCCACCTGGGCCAGACTGATTGATTATCTGATCGTGCTCCTCCCGAACCTTGTTAATAAAACATCATATATTTATTGAACGAAAGACAAGTTATTTCGAGTCATTAAACTCAAGTCCGAGTCAAGTCTGAAGTCATGAATATCAAGTCAAAGTCAAGTCAAGTCAAGTCTTTTATAAATATTTGTTAAGCAAGTCTCAAGTCCTAAAATTTGCGACTTAAGTCTGACTCGAGTCAAGTCATGTGACTCAAGTCCCCCACCTCTGTATTTTCCACATACTGTACATTATTGTTTCTCCTCTATGCCC
>NW_015552952.1:1097-2385 GCF_001515605.1 Sinocyclocheilus anshuiensis | reverse complement strand
GTGTTTCAGTCAAGGAAAAGAATAACTCCGAGGGGAATTTTTTTTGGAATTCTTTAATAGATAAGATTAATTGGAAAAAAAGCATGGCTCTTACCTTATAAATTCTGTGTCCCCAACAAAGTAAAAGAATTACATTTAAAGATTTTGCATAATATATACCCCACTAATGAGATTACATCCAAATTTGGTAATCCTCATTTGAATTGTAATTTCTGTAATTTCAATATTGAGTCTATTGATCATCTTTTTTTCAAATGCCCCCTTGTTAAGGAATTTTGGTCTGATGTGTCAAAATTCTTTTCTTCAAAATCTAATGTAGACATTGATGTTACTATGTGTGATATATTTTGTTATTTTTCACATTGTAAACATAACATAGAATATATAGGAAATTTATTTATTTTATTGGGAAAATATTATATTCATAAATGTAAATTTTCTTCAACATCTCCAAAATTACATAATTTTCTTTGTGACTTTAACTACTTAATTATAACACTAAAAAATATTAATACCAAAAAAAGTGTCAAATTTGTGAAACTGTATAATGATCTGCTGAATGGTACATAATTCTTGATTTACTACCTCTGTATTTTTTGTTTTATATATGTATCTGCTGAATGGTCCATCATTTTTGATTTACTACCTCTGTATATTTTGTTTTATCTATGTATTATTTTTTTTATTTAATTATTTTTTTCTTCTTTGTCTTCCTATATAATTTCTGTATTCATAATGTCATCCAATGTTACATTAATTGTTGAAGTTGTGTTTATACTTGCAATAAAAAAAAATTAAAAAAAGAAGCAGTCAAACTGACATCATCAGAGCCAGAACACCATTCCAGAGCGGAAGCGACGGCAGACAATTTTTTTCCCAGTGTATTGACTTGCATGGTTCAATTGTTCACCACAAAACTAGTAATGTAAACTAAAAAAGTAAGTAGGGTCATTTTTGATTTCATGACGACTAATCATTTTCAATACCATTGGCAAAACTAACACTTACTGTATACTGCCATATAGATATTTTAATATTTTACTTTTTTTTTTGTCCATCCATTTTTTCAAGGCAATCATTATTTCAAGCTTTGAAATTGGTTTAATCCAAGTCTTCTAAAAAGACACATTTTCTTTATATGATGAACAGATTTTAATATAGGCTTTTATTTAAATACATAGAAATATTGATCAATTACCATTACAAAAATCTCAGTCTTAAACATTTGCTCATTCTGTGTATTTGTGTCTTTAAAATAGGGTAACTTTGTTGCAAAAGCTTACAGCAC
>NW_015552952.1:0-597 GCF_001515605.1 Sinocyclocheilus anshuiensis | reverse complement strand
CATCGATCAGGCGTGGATCTATTCTGAATGGTTGATAACTTTTGACAAAGTTTAATCCAGGAGCAAAGAGAAATTATTTCTACTTTAAAAGCACGGAGAGATCGTGA
The DNA here is from genome assembly GCF_001515605.1 of Sinocyclocheilus anshuiensis. Taxonomy (NCBI): domain Eukaryota; kingdom Metazoa; phylum Chordata; class Actinopteri; order Cypriniformes; family Cyprinidae; genus Sinocyclocheilus; species Sinocyclocheilus anshuiensis. The sequence goes on along the minus strand of NW_015552952.1, from coordinate 490 downwards.
TTGCACACAGTCTGCGCACAAGCAATATCAGAGTGAGAGGACAGGCAGTTCATTTGTATAAGTTAGGCCTATTTCAGAGCTGCATCCAGTTTTCTGCTATTACATGACTGTGTTCTCATGTTACAAATATTATAAAGCAATAGATTATATAAGATTATTTAATCCAAATGAATGTGTACATTTTTTTTATGAAAATTGTGACCATATTTTCTTGTCTGTTGTTGTATATCCAAGTGAAACAGGATCTCAAATTAGAAAAAATATAGGATGGCACTTGATTTTGTCCATCAGGAATTGATTACATCTATAGGCTAATTATAGGTTTGTAAACTTTCGGGAAAATTAAAAAAAATTCGGGATGCGCGCGCATCATGGTTGCAGAAAACCCGGGAGAGATAGCCTTTACAGCTAGAGAATTTCACGGATACGGTAGGTTTAAAAATAGTATAAATTATATTGATTAGATGTCATTTTCAAAATGTTCTATGCA
>NW_015552951.1:682-1449 GCF_001515605.1 Sinocyclocheilus anshuiensis | reverse complement strand
ATATGTTGTCCTGGCTGTTTTCCAGAAAGTCGTCCTTGGATGCTGAGTCTTGGAGCTGTTCTGATACGTCACAGTCTGTCTGTGATGAGCTCTGTGGGCAGGGCTCAGCCGTGATGGTGTCCATGAGCAGTGCTTGTTGTGGCTGCGTGGTGTTATCAGTGTCCTTGTGGGATGTGTCAACCGCATGATGACTCGGAAGCTGACTCTGTCCAGGTGTGTGTGTGCCATTCAGGTTGAGTAGTTTGACACACACTACTGAAGGATGATGGAGGAAGAAGTAGATGTTGTCCTTTAGAACTCTTGCACCAAGTTTGTTTGGGTGGAGGCCATCCAGTTTAAACAGTTGTCTATGGCCCCAGAAAAGACTGAAGTTATCGATGAAATTGACTCCTTTTAAGCTGCAGATTATTTGTAGCCAGGTGTTCAGCCCAAGCAACCGTGAAAACATATTAGTTCCTCTTGCTGGGAGTGGCCCACTGATGAACGACTGAACTTTAAGTCTTCGAAGTGTTTCAAAGAGTTCACTGAAGTCCTTCTTAAGGAGTTCTGACTGCTCTTTCCGAATATCCTTCTTCCTCACATGGACGATGATTCGATTTGCAGTCTTGTGCTTCATCAGAATTTTCCAAAGTTCCTTGTTCATATCAGAAACTGTTGCTTGAGGAAAGCAGCATGTTGTTGAATTTCTGCTACTGATGTTTCTGATAATGGAGTCGCCCACTATCAGAGTCCTGGGCTCGGCTGCGCTCTGAGCTGAAAGCCGCTGT
>NW_015552951.1:0-316 GCF_001515605.1 Sinocyclocheilus anshuiensis | reverse complement strand
CGATTGCCTTTGGGTCTCGCTCCCTGTTTGTGCCATCGATTAGTGTGTCGATCAATTTCGGCTTGTTCCTCTACACTTGGTATAAACTGTTAGAGATTCACTAGATTCATGGGACTCACCGGCTGTATGCTGAGGGGGTCTGTGATGACGGTCTGCTGAGTGTTCTGCCTGTTTTGGAAGTCCAGCAAGTAACTTTGTTTCAAGAACCACAATCCTTTGTAGAAGTTTGCAGCAGTTCATGCAGCAAGTAGATTCAACTGGAGGCATTTTATTTCTCTTCTGTTTGAATGTGGGCAGCTGTGTTTTCCCTTCTCCG
>NW_015552950.1:0-556 GCF_001515605.1 Sinocyclocheilus anshuiensis | reverse complement strand
CCACGCAGGCCAGAACCAGTTTGTGACATGGTATCAGTCTGTTTCCGACCTTGAGTGAAAAACATAAGGGAGAGAATTAGAAACAGAAGAAGCTGCTGTGTGACTATATTCACTGCGTCAGATACCTTCAGAGTGACGTCACACAGCTCTCCGTTCTCGTAAAACTGTCTGAGGGAGTTGTGGAAATCCTTCCAGGCCTCTTTAGCCTCAAACACATACTATCCGTCCGCGTCGCCCTTGCTATTAGATGGCTGCGGCGAGCGTTTCTGCTGCTTACCATGTTCTGGCACCATGTCTCGCTCACACACGCCGACGCCGACACCTGCACACACACACACGCACACACACTCAAGAGTAAGGCAATCTGAGTATAGAGCGGTATAGAGCAGACTCTGAACACATAATACTCAAATAGAACAAAATACATCTCAAACGAGAAGACGGTTAAATCCCATGATTGACATGCTGTTCGCTGTCTCTGTTAAATTGCTCTTCTGAATGGACTCTGTTTGCAGACACGGTCCTCCACTCACACACACACACACACACACACACA
>NW_015552949.1:0-984 GCF_001515605.1 Sinocyclocheilus anshuiensis | reverse complement strand
GATCTCTCCTGTCTCACAGTGAGCACACACTCTTTGCTCTCTGGGGAACCAGCTCTTTCTGTGTCTGCCAGTCTCGATGGTTAGACTGTGCTCACTGAGCCTGTACTTGGTCAGGATCAGTCGGTCTCGATGGCTAGACTGTGCTCACTGAGCCTGTACTTGCTCAGGATCCGTCTCTGACACTCTGGAGATAATCTTCCAATTCATCATTTGATTTTAGAGTTCGATAGAATTGTAATTTACTTTGTGTTTTAGTTTCTTGATCCCAATGTTCCAGATACGTATTTTTAGATTGTTTGCTAATTTGATTTATTTTGATGTTTGGATGAGAAGCAGTGCTGGTTTGAGACTGGATAGTGTTAGTAGAGTTAGTCAGGTTAGTAAGTCTCAGAACCAGCTGACTGAGTGGACTCTTTTCGGGGTTCAGTTCTTGGGTTTGTAGCGCTTTAAAATGTAGCGATTCTGTGGGACTTGATTTAAGATGCATCCAGAATTTGAGAGATCTTTTATGCATATTGATAATCAATGGGAATCGGCCTAATTCTGCCCCTATTGGGTGTTTTTCCTTGTAGTTTCAGAATCATTTTGCAGAATTCTGTGTGTAGGGCTTCTGTTGGATGTCTGTCCCATCTAGTGTAGCTCTGATCACTGAGTGGACCCCAAACCTCACTTACATACAGCGCTATGGGCTGAATCACACTAGCAAAGATTTTACACCAAATTGGAAGCGGCATTTCAATATTTTGGATTTTTTTCTTGATTGCGTATAGAGCTCTTCGAGCTTTATCTTTGAGAGCATTCACTGCCAAACTGAAACTCCCCGATGCAGTGATGATCAGGCCGAGGTAAGTGTACTGCATCGTGTGTTCTAGACTGAACTGGTATCTGTGTTCCTGACATCTGGGCTTTTTCTGAAAGACCATAATATTGGTCTTTTTTAGGTTTACTGCCAGGGCCCAGTTCTGACAGTAGTTGTCCAGCAGG
>NW_015552948.1:366-731 GCF_001515605.1 Sinocyclocheilus anshuiensis | reverse complement strand
CTGATTTAAGGCTGATTTATACTCGACGCGTCCGCAAGTTCACTTTGAGTGTAAATATTTTCATTTCGCGTGGCGGTGTGCACAACATTTTTTGTAACTTTCCGCACAGCTCCGCTTCCGAAGATGCACGAGTTCAAAGCGACTCTAGCCGAACATGCACGTCTGTGCCAGCATTTGTGTGGAACAGAAGCAGTTTGATGTGAAGTTCAGTCACACACACAGATCACGTTGCGGCCGCACTCAGACATTCAGGAACAAACTCTTTAGCGCTGCCCCGCAGTTTTATAATCTAAATAGCTTAATCGCTCAAGAGCTACATTATCTTTCTCAACAAGGAGCTGGTAGCATCATTGTTTCTAAAGGAA
>NW_015552948.1:0-225 GCF_001515605.1 Sinocyclocheilus anshuiensis | reverse complement strand
CTCTCTCTCTCTGTGTGTCGTAAATGAACAGTTGATGAATTACACTTTTCTGAGAATAGACTTGAAGTGGAGATCGTTAAACTGCAAGCTAACCGGTGTTTTCAGAAAGCAAGCGCGTTTATCCACAGTGGAGAGAGAGCACGTGCACATGGTTGCCAGGTTGACAACGATAAGTAGCAGATTTAGCAGATATTTCTGTATTGCGCAAGTGTGAAGCTCTGTTTC
>NW_015552947.1:1060-1516 GCF_001515605.1 Sinocyclocheilus anshuiensis | reverse complement strand
CAATAACCCATGGGAACAACAACCTGACGAACACTATCGCCGTTTCCCCTTTAGGAACTCGAGCTGTGTCGGGATCGCTTTGGGAACGCCTCTGCGTGACCGCGTTCTGAAGCACGTGTCAAATCAGCCCAATGGAGTAGCGAGACGTCACGAGCGGGGTGACGTAAGAACCAGAAAGTATAAAAGCGCATCCAGCAGAGCGCAAACCAGCTTCTGCTCTTCAGTAGTGCTCTGTGTATGTGTCTGTCTATTTACTGTTGTCTGTCCGCACAAGCATATATAAAAAACAATCATGAAAAAGTCTATGGCGAGCAAACGGCATTACAAACGCTGTGTTCCTCCCTGCCCACGATATCTGGTGGCGGGGGATACACACGATTTGTGTGTCGTTTGTTTGGGAGCGGAGCATGCACGGTCAGCTTTCGAGGAGCTGATTATCATCACTATGAGTTCCTC
>NW_015552947.1:0-270 GCF_001515605.1 Sinocyclocheilus anshuiensis | reverse complement strand
CACCTGGTGTTCCCGGACGAGTGTGCTGGGTCCTCGGACAGGGCGGGGTCCAGCATCTTGTGCGGAGCACAGACGGATGACAGGATGTCGATCGCTGCATCGGAGGGCGAGCTAGGCTCTGGAGATGAGAATTCGGCTGCGCTGCCTCCGTCAGGAAGAGTGGCGTTGCCCGAGTCAGATCCAGAGCTGACTGCTATGCTTTCCCGGGCCGCACTGCACTGGAGCCCTCCTCCTTCTCCCGAACGCTCGAGGCTGGACGATTGGTTCCTG
>NW_015552946.1:0-1111 GCF_001515605.1 Sinocyclocheilus anshuiensis | reverse complement strand
CACTGATTTGACGCTTGCTCGCACCCTAGAAATTGCAGCGCAGTGGGAACGTGTTGAACTGCAGATGGCAGCGTTGCACATCTCTCCAGAATCTGAGATAAAAGAGACGGTGAGTCTTGTGTCCAAAAAAGGTGCGAGAGATCAGAAAAAACAAAGGAAGAACAGATTCGGATAAAACTTGTTACAGATGCGGACAGACAGGTCATTTTGCGAAAGATTATAAATGCCCCGCACGTGGAAAATCATGCAGGAAATGCAATGGGAAAGATCATTTCAGTTCAAAAGACTGTTCAAAACAGACAATAAAAATAGTTGACTCAGAAGAGAATAATCAAGACTTTGCATTTGTTGTAAAAGAAGAGCGCAATATGGACAGAATAACTTTCTCAGGGGGCATCAAACTACCAATGTTGGTTGACTCAGAAGCAACAAGCAACATAGTAGATGAAAGAACATGGGAAATGCTAAAAGAAAAGAAGATCAAATGCAGTTCAGCCAGGTCAGACAAGAAACTGTATGCGTACTCGTCAAGTGAACCCTTGCCAGTCAAAGGAATTTTCTGGTGTGAGGTAGGAATTGGAAAACGCAGTACAACGGCAGAGTTTACAGTTATTTGTGGGCATGGGGAGCCACAGCTCGGAAAAGACACAGCAGTTAAATTAGGAGTGCTGAGGATTGGAGCTAACGTTGTGGCAGTGAGTGATTTGAAGTCCATGATACGACAGCAATACCCCAAATTGTTCAGCGGAGTAGGCAAATTGAACACAAAACAAATCAGCCTGCATATAGACAGCACAGTGACACCTGTTGCACAGCCCCTGAGGCGCGTTCCATTCCACCTCAGAGAGGCTGTTGAGAAAAAAATTAATGAACTGCTTAACATGGACATTATTGAGAAAGTTGATGGAGCAACTGGGTAAACCCAGTTGTCACTGTGCCCAAAGCAAATGCAGAAATAAGGATGTGCTTAGACATGAGGTAGGCGAACGCTGCAATCATTCATGGGAGGTTTCCAATTCCCACAGTGGATGAACTGTTGCAGGGAATGAAAGGATCAGCCATATTCAGCAAACTAGACCTGAAGTGGGGGTACCATCAGTTAGAGTTGACC
>NW_015552945.1:592-798 GCF_001515605.1 Sinocyclocheilus anshuiensis | reverse complement strand
AAAATAAAAAGTAAAGATTCTGAAAGCATTGAAGGAGATCCCCTAATAAGCTAATATAGCTTTACAGTAGTAACAACAAATGATATTTTATTATATGATATGATTAATATCATGTTTTTAAATATGATGGCGATTATCTCTAATATGGACACCCAACATAATATATGATATTTACCATCTGAATCTAACCATGCCATGTCAACAAA
>NW_015552945.1:0-366 GCF_001515605.1 Sinocyclocheilus anshuiensis | reverse complement strand
TTCTCAAAATATATTCAATAATTTTAGCGATTCTCATTTGCTACTTAAATCTACAACATTAAAAAACATCAAATATTAGAGTTAGCACAGAATCAACTACACGAAAACACATCACTGACAGGAGTTATTGCCCAAACTTCAAAGGCCTGTTTAAATGATTAAAACTAGAGGCATTTATTAACTTTAAGATTACTTTTTATCATGTAAACTATTTGTACAGCATGTTATATGCACGAGGCCGAGGGGAACACGGCCGCATCACAGCATGCTGCCCATATCAAAGCACATGACAGACAGTTTTCGGAGAACACCTGAAAAGCATGACCGAATGAACGATACTCGTCTGTATTTGCAGTACACAAGCCG
>NW_015552944.1:809-1215 GCF_001515605.1 Sinocyclocheilus anshuiensis | reverse complement strand
CTATTACAATTATGAAATTTGACAATATTTTTGGTGAGTTTATAAAGTAATACATTTCTCATAATGTAGTAATTGTTATTACATTATGAGCTCAAAATTTTATTACGTTTTGAGAAAATTATTACATTATGTACATTTTATTGCAATAATAATGTAATACTCATTACATTATGTGCAGTTTTTACATTATGTGCAGTTTTTAAATTATGAGTTGCTACAGTGATGTACACTTTTTTCCTGAAGAAGCTCATTGCCAGCAGTAACAGGTGCAATTCCATCGATGATGTCTGGCTTCCAATTAGGCTGTTACCACTGTTGTTTCTGTGATGTACATTTTTCCCTGAAGAACCTTATTATCAGCAGTGTAACTACATGCAATTCCAACGATTATGTCTGGCTTCCAAAA
>NW_015552944.1:0-601 GCF_001515605.1 Sinocyclocheilus anshuiensis | reverse complement strand
CATAACAATGGGACCGTTATGTTTCGGTAATGTACACTTTTTCCTGAAGAAACTCATTGCCAGCAGTAACCAGGTTCAATTCCAATGATGATGTGTGACTTTCAAAACGGCTGTTCCCACTGTTATGTTTCGGTAATGTACACTTTTTCTTGAGGAAACTCATTGCCAGCAGTAACCAGGTTCAATTCCAATGATGATGTCTGACTTCCAAAATGGCTGTTCACAGACATTTAACTGTTGCGACTGACGTTTTGGAAGCCAGACATAATCGTTGGAATTGTATGTAGTTACACTGCTGATAATAAGTTTCTTCAGGGAAAAATGTACATCACAGAAACATAACAGTGGTAATAGCTGCTTTTTGAAAGCCAGACATCATCGATGGAATTGCGCCTGGTTACTGCTGGCAATGGGTTTCTTCAGGAAAAGGTGTACATCACAGAAACATAACAGTGGGAACAGCCTTTTAGCAGTAACCAGGTGCAATTCCATCGATGATGCCTGGCTTCCAAAAAGGCTGTTCCCAGAGAGATTTAAGTGTAGAGACTGAAGTTTGGGATGCCAGACATAATCGTTGGAATTACATGTAGTTACACTGCTG
>NW_015552943.1:316-1588 GCF_001515605.1 Sinocyclocheilus anshuiensis | reverse complement strand
TCCATCCTCAGTCCCCTCCCTAATTCATTCTCTTGGGGACTGATTGAAACATGGCAGCTGTTTTATGTGCATCAGCGTGAACAGATCTGTACTAGTACATACTCACTATTTAAAGTGTATTTCTAAAAATGACAGTTGCACTAAAGGGTTCGAGAGTAGCCTTACTGCAAAATATTTTCATAAATTCTCAAGGAAACAGATGAGGGAATTAAAAACAAAAATGGAAGCCAATTTATTGTTTCTGATAGCTTTTTACAGCAATGCTGCACAACTGAAGACAAAGACTAGCTCAGAGGGAAAATGCTCAAATTCTGTCATAGAAGTTTTGCTTCATCATTGCATAATTATTTCAATAGGGCTACTAATACTGTTTTATAGATATCTAGGAAGTCAGAGAATCAATACTACATTGGGATGATGGTGGAATTGGACAAATCATTTAGGTGAGTACAAAAGACTGTGCATAAAAGTTATAATATTAGTTACTATGCAACACATACCTTTAGCAGCATTTGCAAGACATTGTTTAATTTAAATACATTTGTGCTGGTTTTATACTTGGATTTTTGCTGTCTATTTGTAGCTGGGTGGATGGTTCACCTGTTGTATATACGTCATGGGATCAAAATGAACCAAATTTTGCCAACAATGATGAGAACTGTGTGACCATTTACAAGAATATGGGTAAGCACTCCTCATCAGAAATGTTCCTTTTGTAGCTTGTGAGTGTGTCGTCAGTGCACACCACATCACTTTCATGCCTTAAAGCAAGGGTATCCAAACCTGCTCCTGGCCAACTTTCTGCAGAGTTAGCTCCAACTTGCCCCAACACACCTGCCTGGAGTTTTCTAGTAAGCCTAAATATCTTGATTAGCTGGTTTAGGTGTATCTACTTGGGGTTAGAGCTCCAGCTGGTGCAGGATAGTGGCCCTGCAGAAGAAGGACTTGACACCCTGGCTTTAAAGTCCCTCTCTTTTTATTATCACACATTTTTAAAGACCTGAAAGTAATGTTTAAATAAATAACACTTCACAACAAGGTTAAAAAACGGTTAACAAATGTGCATATTAATATTTAATTAAAGTCATGTTAGTATGAATCCTACTGTACAAACATTAGTAACACATTGTAGCGAATCAGCTCATTGGGGAAATATGAATAATTAATCATAACTAGTTATAATTAACTATAAATATTTAGATCCGCTGTAAGTATTTACTTGACCTCTCAGGGTCAACTGTCTGTCAATTCTAAGAACGTTAATTTCCTGGT
>NW_015552943.1:0-123 GCF_001515605.1 Sinocyclocheilus anshuiensis | reverse complement strand
CACTTAAACTAGTCTAACATACTACATAAACACTTAAACTAGTCTAACACACACACACACACACACGCATACAGTTGATATAGGAAAAGGAGTTAAAGTTTAGGCAGTAAAAAGAAGAGAAAT
>NW_015552942.1:0-535 GCF_001515605.1 Sinocyclocheilus anshuiensis | reverse complement strand
GAAAAGTACGCAGTGATTGGTGGATTTAAACGTGGCCCAATCAGCACTTCTCGTCTCCTGTAACACGTTCGGCAACAGTTCATAACTTTTTCTTCCTTTTGTATTTTTGTAATCGAGACGCTAGGATTCAGCTGACTTCTGCTGACCACTCAAGGCAGAAGCCATTCTAGTGATGTTCTAGCTTTGTTAACACGTCACATGACAAAATGTTCTTGAAAAAAAAACGTTATTGTCATCTTAGACATCAAAATTATATCCTCATAACATTTTCTTAATGTGGCTGAGAGAATGTTCTTCCTCTATTATTGTGGAACATTGTGCTAATATTTTATTGTGAACATTGTATAATCTGTTTTCTCAACAACATCCTCAAAATGTTCCCGGTAAAATGTTCTAAACAGTACCAAATTGGGTACTTCTACTTTTAACAATAGCAGAACCCTTTTTGGTTCTATATAGAACCCTTTTTTAATAAGGCTCCATAAAGAACAGTGCTTTGACAAGTTTATAGGACCTGGTGTTACAATTTATTTTC
>NW_015552941.1:0-553 GCF_001515605.1 Sinocyclocheilus anshuiensis | reverse complement strand
TGGGCGAGAGCAGCCCCCTCCGGGTACCAGCTCCACATACAGGGATGCGCAAAAACAGAGCGTGGCCTCGCGTGCTCCCCCGTGTCTAAGGCTAAGCCGGATCTGCGGACCATACTTAAGTCTAAGAGGTCCTCGGAAAGCCGGATCTTCGGACCGTACTTATGTCTAGGGGTCCTCGGGCCAAAAAGTCCTGACGCCACTGGCCCAGGACTTATGAGGGCAGTCCCCTCTGGGGTGCAGCGGGTTACACCGCATTACACGGTGTCCGTCTCGCCTCAGTGCCCTCAGGAGATCGATCTGCTAACCCTGCCGGAGTTACAGGGCGCAGCGGTCTCCCGCGAGCGCCACTCTCAGTCACCGCCCGGCAACGTAGCGGGGCTAAGAGGCTCGCCACCTCCGCGGAGGTCTCTAGAGCAGCGGGTTCGGTTGTTCCCTGCCGGTTCGCCGTTACAGGGCACCGAGCTGGCTGCTCGTATTACACCAGAGATCAGTCTCTAGAGACTGATTTCCTTAGTAGACTTTTTGGCAGCGTGGAAACTACTGCCAAATGTGT
>NW_015552940.1:0-999 GCF_001515605.1 Sinocyclocheilus anshuiensis | reverse complement strand
ACAACTCTGACTGAAATTCAATGATGTCAAGGCTGTAATGTGATTATTAAGGGACACGTGATCCAATACATTAGATTATGAGACAGACAGCCTATATATTAAGACCTACTGTAGCCTACTGCACGGATCTAATATCATATGTTTTTCTCCAACAGCTCCCAAAACTTTCACTTAAGACATCACAGATTATGTTTGCGTGAATAGCCTACTTAAATACTGTAATTCTTATATGTATCGGGATGCGCACTAGCGGAAGCGCCTTTATTTGCATGATTCATCAATCAGCGGCAGCGTGAGAAGAGCACAGAAAAGGCTTCCTCCTCTCAGAAAACATACAAAAAGATAATTTTAGAGGTTTAATTATTATTCAGAGCATTGGGATTGCTAGGCGAGGGCTTAATGAACTAATTTTTTGTGAAAACCTGAAATTCGACCAAAATCAACATCTTTCACTTTTTTTGTCTGTAGATGGGATGGTAATCAAATGGTTCAGGTCATACTTAGAAGGGAGAGGTTATTATGTGAGATAGGAGAGCATAAGTCTAAGTGGACGTCCATGACATGAGGAGTCCCATAAGGCTCAATTCTTGCACCGCTCTTGTTTAGCCTGTATATGCTCCCACTAAGTCAAATAATGAGAAAGAACCAAATTGCCTATCACAGCTATGCTGATGACACCCAGATTTACCTAGCCTTATCGCCAAATGACTACAGCCCCATTGACTCCCTCTGCCAATGCATTGATGAAATTAACAGTTGGATGTGCCAGAACTTCCTTCAGTTAAATAAGGAAAAAACTGAAGTCATTGCATTTGGAAACAAAGATGAAGTTCTCAAGGTGAATGCATACCTTGACTCTAGGGGTCTAACAACTAAAAATCAAGTCAGGAATCTTGGTGTGATTCTGGAAACAGACCTTAGTTTCAGTAGTCATGTCAAAGGAGTAACTAAATTAGCATACTATCATCTAAAAAACATTGCAAGAATTAGATGTTTTGT
>NW_015552939.1:0-535 GCF_001515605.1 Sinocyclocheilus anshuiensis | reverse complement strand
AAATATGATCAGAATATCAACGTGCCTAATAATTATACACACACTATAAGATGTGCTCCCTTTACACAGAGTGCGCATGATCACGAAATCGAAAGTGAAAGTGAACAGCGAGCGCTCATTCAAATGCGATTTCAATACGCCGCATATTGATAGCGGCTCCCTGATGTGCGAAAATAATATACAATATTAGAATGTTTGCGGGAGCGGGACACACACGCTGCGGGAGTAGGCGTTAATGGTCAGAAATTCAGCGGGAGCGGGCTTAAGAAATGGACGGTAATGGTCAGAAATTCAGCGGGAGCGGGCTTAAGAAAACTGTCCCCAAGGCTCTAGGCTGCGCCTCAACACACACGCCAAGTTTTTTTCCGGCTACCCCATCTCCACCCCCAATCATTAGTGCTGTTTCGTTCTGTCTTTGACAGAACATATAGGACAATTTTTGAAATGGTGCCATAAACGGGTTAAAGCAAAAAAAAAAATATTTTGACTGAATTTTTCCTCAGCCAAACCCAATTCCACAGCCATACCTGTCACA
>NW_015552938.1:647-882 GCF_001515605.1 Sinocyclocheilus anshuiensis | reverse complement strand
AGAGAAAGGAAAAATTTAAATTGCATCATATGACCCCTTTAACACCGTTATCTCTGTGCAGCCCCCCCCTCACAATACTGTGATTGTTGTTGCTTCTGCCGTTTCTCAGCGCAGCATACGTTCCCAGGTGAAAAAGAAATATATTTAAATTGTGCTTTTTCAGACATACTTACTATATTTAAATTATACTATACTAAGTGCATATTAAATGTATTATTTTGAAACAACTTTAAGT
>NW_015552938.1:0-147 GCF_001515605.1 Sinocyclocheilus anshuiensis | reverse complement strand
AATGTATTAAAAATGCACTTGAAATACAAGTATGTTTATAGTATATTTGTATTACTACAAACATACTCGAGTACATTTTAATATATTATTAAAAAAACAAACAAAAAAAGACTGAAATGCTATGGCAGAGCTATCTTTTCAATTTGT
>NW_015552937.1:675-831 GCF_001515605.1 Sinocyclocheilus anshuiensis | reverse complement strand
CAACAATATTTAATGTATCTGCATTACTGTAAGGGTAGGTTTAGGATTGGGGTAGGTGTAGATGTTAGTAAACCATAATTTTACAAGCAGCATTTTTCGTTGTCGAATTGTACTACCCACTGTTTTAATGGGAGGTAGCTAAATCTGACAGGGCAG
>NW_015552937.1:0-454 GCF_001515605.1 Sinocyclocheilus anshuiensis | reverse complement strand
AACTTACAATACATTACACCTACTGAATACACTGACTAGCTTGTAGTATCTTTGGAATAAAGAGCTTTTAGAATGTGGAAAAAATTCTATGGGGAAAAAAACTAAACATAAATAAATAAATAAATAAAAAGCAGGATGGTAGTGATCTCACACAGCTCTGACAGCGTGTGAGAGCATCTATGTGTAGCCATTCAATCACATTTGAACAGAGTGGACAGTGAAGTTGCTGTAAATACAGACTGATAAGGAAGAAAATAAAAAATCAAACCTGCTTTAAAACCCAGCAACACAACTGTAGCTGTATAACAGCAACACTGCTTTAACAAAAATGCAAAACAGCAAGACTTATTTGACATCAAAACAAAAATGTAAAAAATGCTTTCTAATCGCTCTCGCGGTACTTTGATGGCATACACAGAATGGTCTGTGCAGTGCTGCTTCAGTCAAACACCTT
>NW_015552936.1:1114-1272 GCF_001515605.1 Sinocyclocheilus anshuiensis | reverse complement strand
ATGCTTTCAGGCTGCCCTGTCTGGTCTACCGTATCTAGGTCGCCCCGAGGGGCCTCCCGATCACCATGATATCCCCTCTTGCGGAGGCATCGAGCGGGAAGTATAGGTGGCATTTGCGAGAACCTTCTTGTGTAATGCTGTCTCAGGCAGTGCTCCCT
>NW_015552936.1:0-149 GCF_001515605.1 Sinocyclocheilus anshuiensis | reverse complement strand
CTCAGCTAAATAACTGCTAGCTGTTCCACCATTGGAACATGCTGTAGGTCGAGCTCCCTCTCGATTGAGAGCTGGAAGTTTGCTCCCTCAGGTACAGATTTACTGCTAGCCACTCTAGCATTATAAGCCTTAGATCGAGTTGATGACTT
>NW_015552935.1:383-893 GCF_001515605.1 Sinocyclocheilus anshuiensis | reverse complement strand
AGCGCAGCCGAATCGTCATCTCCAGAGCCTAGCTCGCCCTCCGATTCAGCGATTGACATCCTGTCATCCGCCTGTGCTCCGCACGAGATGCTGGGCCCTGTTTTCTTTTTTTTTTGTCCGAGGATCCAGCAAACTCGTCCGGGAACACCAGGTGGTGCGATGTGCTGGAGGAATGAGAGGCCCGCGGAGACGTACTCGACAGGGAAGCTCTCACCGTAACCCTCAGGTCTCCCTGACCATGAACCAAAGTAGCCCTCCGGCCGGAGGAGCTAGAGCGGGGCATGGCAAGGGGGATACCCCCCCGTTGAATGAGGAGGTATCTAGACCGCAACGTCGCGATGGTCATGTTCCCACACTGAAAACACGACTCATCCATGAGCGCTGCTTCAGCGTGCTGTAAGCCCAGGCACGAGAGGCAGCGATCATGACCATCAGAAGGAGGCAGGAAACGACCGCATCCAGAAACACACGAGCGGGAAGCCATCTTTAAAAAGACGCCCGTCGCTCGTG
>NW_015552935.1:0-184 GCF_001515605.1 Sinocyclocheilus anshuiensis | reverse complement strand
TGATGCGCCGTGACACCAACACTAGGCTGTTTCTCTTGTAGACACTCGCGGAGATTCGTTTTAGTAGAAGGCTCGGCTCCGAAGCGAAAAGCTGATGTGCGTTCGCACGCACTCTCCTTTTATACCTGCGCTGCGGGGTGGGGTGCGCGTGGCAAAACACGCACGCCAACTGTCATTGGCTTGT
>NW_015552934.1:0-810 GCF_001515605.1 Sinocyclocheilus anshuiensis | reverse complement strand
TGGAACAGTGTTGTAAATACAACTTAACCACTGATTTCAAGTCGTTTCGCTTTCACAAAAAAACACAGCATCACATAGTGTTGTTTTTGGCGGCCTCTTTTAATTTTAGTTTTAGTCTAGTCTTTGTGTGAAGCTGTCATTTTAGATTGTATTAGTTTTAGTCACGTTCATACTAAGCTGTCATTTTAGTTTTTATTAGTTTTAGTCACGTTCATACTCTTTTTAGTCTAGTCAAGTTTTAGTCAACTAAAAGTCTGAGCATTTTAGTCTTATTTTAGTCAGAATTATCCATGACTATTTTCGTCTAGTTTTAGTCAATGAAAACTGATGACTTTTAGTCTAGTTTTAGTCGGCGAAAACTGATGACATTTAGTCTAGTTTTAGTCAATGAAAATTGTGTTTTAATCTCTTTTTAGAAATGCAATTCTATTTAACCCAGTAAATATAGTATAAGTACCTAGTAGTATAGACGAAACCAAATTTTTATTTTAGCCAAACCCATTTCAAACAAGGTTATCTTATTATATTATTGTTACCTTATAGACTCAAGAATACATCCATTCCAGACACGGAAGACGCTCTGATTTGAATTTACAACATTTATTTTACCAACCAAACATATTAGAAGTACACACACATAAATTTAAATAAAGACGAACCCCGGCTGGCCGGCCATCGGTCCCTTTCTATGTGTCAGACTTAACTTTGTTTGGTTTTCGTCTTCTAAATCAGTGTTTCCCAACCTTTCTTTAGAAAGGTTGGGAAACCCTTTGGAAATGTTAACAAATTTGTGGCACCCAACAAAATTTA
>NW_015552933.1:0-480 GCF_001515605.1 Sinocyclocheilus anshuiensis | reverse complement strand
GAGCAGGAGCCCACCAGTGCGGAGCAGACAGGACAGAAGACCTCCGCGGCAGAGCATGGGGACCACAAGAAGTTCATTAACAGTTTCCCTGGTGACAACTGAGCAGGCAGACAATTCATAATCAAGCTCATTAACTGAAACTGGACTAACAGACAGTTCAACATCTGATTCATTGACTGGAATGGGACAGGAAGACAGTTCAAAATCATGTTCTTTGACTAAAACTGGACAGGCCGATAATTCACCCTCAGGTTCATTAATTGAGAATGGACAGACAGACATTTCAGAATCAGATTTAACTGCAGAGTTTAAACCAACAGACAGTTCACAATTGGATGCATTGACTGACACTGGAATGGCAGACAGTTCAGTGATTGAAGCAGGATAAACAGACTGTTCATAATCGGGTCCCTTGACTGTAATTGGACAGACAGGCAGTACATTGACAGAACCTGGCAAGACAGACAGTTCGAAATCAGA
>NW_015552932.1:0-903 GCF_001515605.1 Sinocyclocheilus anshuiensis | reverse complement strand
ATGTTAGACCCTATTCCATCTAAGCTTCTAAAAGAGGTGCTTCCAAAAGTCATAGATCCTCTTCTGACTACTTATATAATAATACATTAATTTTTTTGCAATGGAACTGACCATTTAATCTTGTAAAAAAATAAAACCAATTATTGCCATATATATATATATATATATATACTCTAAAAAATGCTGGGTTAAAAACAACCCAACTTGGGTTATTTGGCAACCCAGCGCACAGAACACATGCTGGGTTATTTTGAGCCAGCTGGCTGGGTTAATGTTTTTACCCAACTGTGGCGAGGGGGGCATGGTTCAGCGAGGTCTGCAGCGGGAGAGAGAGTTGGGAGACGAGCGGTGAGTAAGTGGGTCAAATGCAAATGACGAACACCTGTGTCTGGTTCCAGTAATTGGCGTGGAGAGACCGCATAAAGAGGCCCAGGAAAGAGCTGTGAGGCAGAGAGAGACCGACTGCTGACTGGGGAGAGACTTTGCCTGCTTTGGAGAGCCCTGCGATTGTGATTGTGCATGTGCAATTGTGCTATATTGAGCGCTGGTAGCGCAGTTTATATTGCTTATGCACTGTGTTATATTGAGTGCTGGTAGAGCGATGTTCTGTTTGTTTACTGAAAACTAAATAAAATCACCAGCAGCAGTCAAGCCGACCCCGTCCTCTTCCTTCTCAAGACATTGACTTTGTTACACTGGTGCCGAAACCCGGGAAGGAAGCAGGAGAGCCGCCGCCGTCATGCAAACTCCGACAAGTACGCCATTTGCGGATGTTATTTCATCCCTCGCGGTCCTCCATCAAGAGCAACATCAAGCGTTACTGGACATGCGGACTGATCAGGAGCAACGCTTCCAGGTCATCGTCCAGGCGCAACAGGAGGACCGTGAGAGGTTCCGGAGCTG
>NW_015552931.1:237-509 GCF_001515605.1 Sinocyclocheilus anshuiensis | reverse complement strand
GAAACGATTTCGCTGCGATTGGAGATGCAGATCCACCGGTCAGTGGGGTTTGGCCTGTTAAACAGATAGTTCACCCAAAAATGAAAATTCTGTCATTAATTACTCACTCTCATGTCGTTCCACACCTGTAAGACCTTTGTTCATCTTCAGAACACAAACAAAAATATTTTTGATGAAATCCGAGGGCTTTCTGTTCCCCCATTGGCAGCAACGCAACTAAAACATTCAAGGTCCAGAACGGTAGGAAAGACATCATTAAAGTAATCCATGTG
>NW_015552931.1:0-135 GCF_001515605.1 Sinocyclocheilus anshuiensis | reverse complement strand
TTTATTATTTACCACTTTATTTACAATAAAATATTATTCAAAGCTTGTTCATGCTACAATGTTAACTCTAGCGTGAACGCAACATACATACGTCATGATGCTCTTATGAGCGTGTGTGGCAGATCAATATTTTTA
>NW_015552930.1:0-526 GCF_001515605.1 Sinocyclocheilus anshuiensis | reverse complement strand
TTTCCAAGAGGTAGGGAGTTTTCCTAACTCCCATATCTTATTAAACAACTCTAAAATAATGTTTAGTTTTTCTAACTCCCATATCTTATTAAAAAACTCTAAAATAATGTTCAGAGACACATCTGAAAGATGTTTTATCATTTCATAACATATTTCGTCTTTTCCTGGCGATGTATGTTTCACCCCGTGTAACACCTGCTTCAGTTCATACATTGTAAAATCTGTATCCAATGTGCATCCAGATGGCACTTTTCGAACCAACACATTAGGATTCTCTTTCAAAATGTGTTCCCTCTGTACTTTCATACTTTCCGATATATTATTATTACTATGAACCTTAACGAATGCTTCTACTAATTCCTCTGCCTTTTCTTCATTAGTCATTATATATCTACCCTCTTTTATTAAAACTGGAATACTTTTATACATCTGTTTTCCACCCATCTTCCTAACCATATTCCACATATCAGTTATATCTACGTTTACACCAATTTCATCACAGAATTGTCTCCAGTAATTTCTTTTA
>NW_015552929.1:0-833 GCF_001515605.1 Sinocyclocheilus anshuiensis | reverse complement strand
TTCTCCACAAAGAAGAATCCTGCAGCTGCTGGGGAGGTTGATGGTTGGATAAAACCGGATTTCAAGGCCTCATCCATATACTCCTCCATGGCTTGTCCTTCGTTTCTGGAAAGTGGATATACTTTACTCTTGGGGGGTTGTGTGTTAGGCAGGAGATCGATGGCACAGTCTCCTGGTCTATGTGGCGGAAGTTGTGTGGCTTCACCTTGCTGAATACATCAGCGAGATCTTGATAACAATGGGGGATAATGACCTTCTTGTGTGTCTCAGGGCTTTCCACGCTGGTTGTGAGACATGATTGGGGTGTTGCAGTGATACAGTGACTCATGCAGAAAGATGACCAGCGCGTCAATTCGCCTTGATGCCATGAGAGTTCGGGGTCGTGAGTAGCGAGCCAGGGATATCCTAAAACAAGTTCGTGTTTGGGAGAGTCGATGATGTAAAAGGAGATGGATTCCTTATGAAGGGCTCCAACTTGGAGGGTGAGTGTTTTGGTTTGGTGAGTGATGCCTCTTCCTATCAATTCACCATCGATAGCCTTGACCTGGATAGGTGGGGTGCATAATTGTGTAGGGATTTGATATTTGGTTATGATGTCCTGGTGGATGAGATTTAGGGCGGCTCCGGAGTCAATCAGCGCTGTGAGGTCGAGAGAGAGAGTATCAGTTCTTAAGACAACAGGGAGTGTGAATGATTTGTTGCTTAAAAGGGCAAAATGTTCAATATTTACCCGGGGATTACTTTGAAGCGTGTGGGGACATCCTGAACTGCGGTGGTCTGATTCCCCACAGTAAAGACACAGTTGTTGATATCGTCTTCGTTCTCTTTCACTC
>NW_015552928.1:1129-1349 GCF_001515605.1 Sinocyclocheilus anshuiensis | reverse complement strand
TGTGTGTGTGTGTGTGTGTGTGTGTGTGTGTGTGTGTGAGAGTTGTTTTTGATATCCCTCATATTTTAAGGAGTGTGTGTGTGTGTGTGTGAGCTGCGTCGAAAGAGACTGTCCTTCTCATTGTGAGTGAATCTCTCCCCATTACGAGCATTTTCAGTGCTCAGTATGAAACCAAATTCAGCTCTCCTCAGGGGAGATTATTGTTCACTGTGAATAATTA
>NW_015552928.1:0-233 GCF_001515605.1 Sinocyclocheilus anshuiensis | reverse complement strand
AAATGTCTTATCTGAAAAGCATTAGAACGTACAACTGAACACACATCACAGTTTATTTGTTTTACTCCTCCTCGATATGTTGCAACGCATAAAGTCTCTAGCAGTGGCGCGCTAGTGCTTAGGCCAGTTAGGGACCATCTACAAAGTACATGTAAAGGATAAAACTATTAATATTTTCCCACCGGGATGTTTTTTACAATTAACAAAACAAGAGCAATTTGTGCACCAAGGTC
>NW_015552927.1:0-504 GCF_001515605.1 Sinocyclocheilus anshuiensis | reverse complement strand
TTGATATATTTACTGTAGGAAATTTACCAAATATCTTCATGGAACGTGATCTTTGGGATAGTTCCAGCCTCACTCCGCTCCCACGGCTCTCAGCCCCGCCCCACTCATATATACATTTTAAAATGTGAATGTGATATGGTCCTTTCTTTAATATTGACTTTAACAAGTTTTGATGACATGAGCCAGGGTAACCTAACCTAAAACTGATAGTCTTATGCCAAATCTGTCAACATTGTGTACTTTGAGAGTACTTTGAAGCTACAAGACAGCAGAGCAATCCCCAATGCAATACTACCATCAGTGCAGATGAGACTGGGCTAATCAATAGAACTGAACTGCTTAGTTTAAAGACACAAAACGATCGGTCTGTGCAAGAAACTGAACAGTATTTATAATGTTTTTTACCTCTGATTCACGCAATGTCCGAACTGTTCGAACTGTCCTGAGGCGTCGGCGTCGTCTTCTTGCTTTACGGCGGGTCGCAGACTTATAAGTGCATTACCG
>NW_015552926.1:330-540 GCF_001515605.1 Sinocyclocheilus anshuiensis | reverse complement strand
ATTCATGCGACGCGAAAGAGTACTCGCGCGCTGTGAGACACGCTTCTGTGCTCAGAAAACCAAACCGAAATGAGTTCTCTCTTGCGTCGTCAGATTCATCCATATGTCTGCTCTTCTCTTACTCCCACATATTGACATTTTTGAACGTTTTATGAGACGTGCAGCAAGTGTATGTTAGCTTATGTCCCGCCAGTTCATATGTACGCATCA
>NW_015552926.1:0-112 GCF_001515605.1 Sinocyclocheilus anshuiensis | reverse complement strand
AACGATTCACTCAACTCACGATTCGATTCACGATTTTGATTTCACAATTCGATTTGATTCACGATTATTATTTATTTATTTTTTTTACAAAATGAGATTTAAGACAAATTAT
>NW_015552925.1:0-1937 GCF_001515605.1 Sinocyclocheilus anshuiensis | reverse complement strand
GTGAATGCAAGTCCATGTGATATTTCCGTTTTATTGTCCACCAGGCAAATAAAAAAAGGAGGTATAATTTTTTTCTCCATGGCACAACTGAAAGTCAACTACATGTCAAAGTTTAACAATCAAAGTAAGAGGTTTATTCACATCAGTATAACTTGAATAAACCATACTATATGAGAAATAGTGAGCATAGACTGACAAACATCATCAAAAATATGTTTTTTTTTTTTTCATACTATATGAGAAATAGTGAGCATAGACTGACAAACATCATCAAAAATATGTGTTTTTTTATATATATAAGGGCTACTTCCACACTTACATTAAAAAGAAGACAAGTCAACTGACTATGTTTACGTTAATACTTGCCAAGGTGGGCATATTGGCATAACTTGGGTTCTGTCAGTGTGTTTTGGACCATTCAAGCACAATAAGCAGAGAAAGAGAACAGATTTCGGGATGCATTTGCTGTCTGAGAGGTGGATTTCTGTGCACGTGCTTCAGATGTGTGTCAGATGGTGCTTTTCCACTGCATGGTATGGCACGGCTCGCTTCTGGGGGTACCTGGTACATTTGGTACCGTACCGTTACCAAACCATGACGTGTAAACCCTGCTGATTGCTGATTGGCCGGAAAGAATCATCACTACCTGCGTCATTGAACTTGCGACACGAGACACTAGACCAGCTAGATTAAATCAGCACAGCCAGCGAGGACCAAACGCAACTTTTTTTGAACGAATGCAACAGTTTCAAACGAGCGCACCTTTTTTAAAACAGCAAAATAATGGCTGTTTCATGCTCTGTTGAGGAAGTACAGACGTTTCTGTACTTCTTAGTTAGTAAGGTAGTTGTTAAGTTTAGGTATGGGGTAGGATTAGGGATGTAGAATATGGTCATGAAGAATAAAGCATTAATATGTGCTTTATAAGTACTAATAAACAGCCAATATGCTCGTAATATGCATGTTAATAAGCAACTAGTTAATAGTGAGAATTGGTCCTTAAAATAAAGTGTTGACCCGTATTGTTACATACTGCAAATCTGAGTGTAACAACTTATCTCAAAATTAACATAATAATAATAATAATAATAGAAAGGCAATAATGCAATGATCTTGAGCTAAAATGCAGAAAATGTACTGCTATTAAATTATGTCAATTTCCTCACTCTCATGTCGTTCCAAACCTGTATGACTTACTTTTTTCTGTGGAACACAAAAGTTACCCTGGACCACAAAACCAGTCTTAAGTCGCTGGGGTATATTTGTAGCAATAGCCAAAAATACATTGTATGGGTCAAAATTATAGATTTTTCTTTTATGCCAAAAATCATTAGGATATTAAGTAAAGATCATGTTCCATGAAGATATTTTGTATATTTACTACTGTAAATATATTAAAGCTTAATTTTTGATTGCTAAGAACGTCATTTGGACAAATTTAAAGGTGATTTTCTCAATATTTAGATTTTTTTGCACCCTCAGATTCCAGATTTTCAAATAGTTGTATCTCGGCCATATATTGTCATATCCTAACAAACCATACACCATTGAATAGCTTATTTATTCAGCTTTCAGATGATGCATAAATCTCAACTACGAAAAATTGACCCTTATGACTGGTTTTGTGGTCCAGGGTCACAAAAGAAGATATTTTGTAGAATGTTAGCAAACCATTTTTGGTTACCCTGGATTTCTACTGTAAGAACAAACATTTCTTGAATTTCTCAAATTATGTTCCACAGAAGAAAGAAATTCATACAAGTTTGGAATGACGCGATGGTGAGTAAACAATGACAAGTTAAATTTTTGGGTGAACTATCCCTTTAAGAACTTAAACATTTGTAAATAGTTAACACCTAATTTATATAAGACACTTGATATTTATCTTTAAACAGGCTCTTACTGAATTAACATTTTACTTCAATTAAAATTAATTA
>NW_015552924.1:36789-39479 GCF_001515605.1 Sinocyclocheilus anshuiensis | reverse complement strand
GAACGAAGAAATCTTCCTTCATTGTGATAAAGATTGACTTGAGCGATGTTCCTCTTGTCATCTTTTAAAGGCCTTATCTGATTGTATCGTCATTGCGATACAATTTCATTCAACTAGACGATCTCACTCCCTTAGGTTTAACCATTAGAGTAGCTGACTAATGCGTGCCTAATATATATCTGATCATAAGAACACTGCGAGCCAGTAACTGATTGGAATTTAAATGGGAGCTTTTAAAACCTTGATCAAGTGAAATTTGTATAACAACAGCGAAGAAACCCTGTTGCTTATAATTGTTATTGTGTACTGGCAGCGAAGAAATCCTGCCACACATCATTGTGCAGTTAAGTTGCACAAACTGTAAGAATCTGTTGGGATCTAAGTCACATTGTTCTTGTGATAGCTGCAATAAATTGTCCGTTAGAATGAGAGTAATCTCACACTAAATGCTATCAGTTTTAAGCACAATTGGAGTTGAGGCACAGTACCTTAAACTAACGCTAGAGGGCAGGCTGTTTAAGTATCTAATACTTCTTGAACTCCACCTCTACCCTCTTGATTTCACCTTGTGTGGACTCACCCACTCCCCCTTGTGGGCATTCTCAGCTAGGTCGACTTCTCTCTCCCTAAGTCCATGTATTTCAATTTGTTTTATTTCTAATTTCCCTTCTGCTCCTTTAGTTATTATTATTGTCATTCACACCATTTTAGGTACCTCCTGTTTTAGTTCTTTATTTTAGTATTATTTTTGTTTTTACTTTATTATCTTTTATTACTTTTATCATATTTTTGTTTTGTTCCTTTTTTTATTATTTGATCAGGTTTCTCTCTCACTTTACCACTCACTTATTTAAATTTAGTTTAAACAGTGTTTGAATTTAAATTTAAAGTAAATTTCTGTATTCTAGCCATTTGTGTTTACCTATAGGTAGCACTCCCTCTAGTGCTTTGTTGGTGAAGCGACGGTTGCCTCCACGGCGGATCACAGTGAGCTGCCACGGGATCCCGACTGGATCACGTCAATCCATCACTAAGCCTAGTCCAAAGAATACTGACCCATCCAGCTAGCGAAACCCCAAAATCAGGTTTCTACTCAATCTTTAAAGTGATTAGCCTGCTCCTGCTATCCCAGCAAGGCCAACACACTAGATGTTATGACCCAGCAGCGCCCTCTACTCTGTAGGCCCTGTCATAACCCCTAACAGCAGTGAAAGGCTTAAACCTGCTCTCTCCTCTATCTCTCTCTGTGTTTTGATTTGTTGGTTTGTTTGTTTTTAATTTTGTTTGCCTAGAGACCGAACCTTTGAGAATCATCAGGGAAGGCTGAGTAATAGATTGACGGCCCAAGCTGCCAAAGTCTTTAGACGATCACGCTGTCTACAATCTTTAGTTAGATCCTTTCCGGTGCCCCCCACAAAATTAGACACACCTTGCCATTCACGGCCGAGATAACAGGTGTCTGGTCTCCCTCCGCAAACTGTTTGTACTCCTCAAACAGACCGTGCATAGAACATATAACTACTATAATTGCAGCCTGCTAACGCTGTAAGGACTTGCATTGGCCTTTTCGTGCTGTCCCTCTCTCTCTCTCTCCCTCTCTCTCTCTCTCTCCCTCTCTCTCTTCCCCAGTGAGCCAGCATGTCTCAATCAGTCCGCTCAAAATAAACCTCCCAACCAGATCACTGCTAATCCACTGTTAACCACAGAACCAGCTATCCCATCACCAAGTGATAACATCACTCAACCACCTCAGCTGACTGCTGAACCGCCAGAACCAGCCAACATCCTGCAACACACCTCCAGCCAGGACCCCAAAGTATCAGAAAGCACTGTTTTGGTGCATCTCCCTGACAAACCACACGAGACCAGCTCTGAATGCTTGCCAGTCACCACACAAGCCCCAGTGCCAAGACTCCTGGGGAACCTAATCGAAAGGGGGTTGGCCAAAAAACCAGGCTAGAAGCAAAATGGTTTCAAGACAGCAAACAACAAACCAGTTAAACACCAACACCTGTTCCAGGCATGCGACGACATCACAAGTGAACATGATATGATCGTCTACTGGAAGAAAGTGAAAGGACACTTGAAGCAACCTGGTCCAGACAAGGACCTCAACGACCAAACGGATGTCCTAGCCAAAGCAGGTGCACTACATGGCAAGTTATGGTCTCCACCCACCTTTAACGTGGCAGCCATAACCCGCAGCAAACAAACTCAACCCACAACCCACCTCAAATCTCCACTAATGACATTGCTGATATGCAAGCCTCTGACTCCTCCATCAAAACTATTCTTCACCACCTCTCTGATCCCTCCAGCCACCCTATCACAGCAGATGAACTTGCTACTGCCCCAAGCCTCAAACGGCTATACCACGTAACACACATGCTGCGTGTGATAGACAACATTCTGTTTTATGCCCCTGATGACCTCACTGCACCAAGGCTTGTGGTGCCACACTGCCAAAGGGGGGTGATGCTGATGTATGCTCACGACGCACCATGTGCGGGACACCACGGCACAAGAGCCACTTATGAGACACTAAAACAAGTGGCATACTGGCCCAGCATGCAGCAAGATGTGGCAGAGTATGTGAAAGGATGGCTTGTTTGCTGCCAATTCCAACCAGCGAACCCAAACCACAGAGCCCCACTGCAGCGCAGAGGAGTCACATTTCCTTGGTCAGACCT
>NW_015552924.1:26236-36671 GCF_001515605.1 Sinocyclocheilus anshuiensis | reverse complement strand
TATATGCATGTGTTGTTTGTACGTTTCCCTATTAGATTAGCTGAGTTACCACTCGTTATTTGTATTAGTTAAGCCCTAAATGCTGATATTCAGGTGTATGAATGTATCTCTGGTTTAATATATTCTAAATGTTTCTTTCTTGGTATCAATATGATCTGCTCTTTATTCCTCAAACAATGATGTACAGTATGTGATTGTGAAATGCATCATACGATTGGTACTATATTTTGGGTAAAACTGCACCAATCATCCAGACCGGCCATAAACATGTAAATGGGCCATAAAGGGAGACAAAGAAAACCTCTCCTGCTCAAAAATTTACGCCTGGTATTGGCTATTCCACCCAAAAGGTGGGTGTGGCTAGGAACTATCAAAAGTCATTAACTCAGACTAATCTTTGCTCAGAAACCTTCTTCTTGAGACAGACTTTCCAAGACTCCTCAAAACTCTCCTCTTGAGTTTGATTTTCCGGCAGTTTTTATCTTCAAGTAACTTTGTTGATCCGCTGTGGACTTTCCTATCTTCAGAAGAACCAGAGGAAAACCTCCAGCTCACTTCTAAAAGAACTCATCAAGAACCTCCGTTGTCTACCGCATCAGGACGCTTGTTCAGCAACAAAGCCAATGCAAGTAACCGTTTACAAATATTTAGATGCGTGTTTAAGTTGAGCCCCTTTTAAGGTGATTTTTGATTCTTTGATGGTTCTCATTAGGTTGTGGTTAATTGATGTGAAATACTGCCATTCTTTTTCCTTGAATTGATAAATGATTATATTGTCTGCTCGGTGGACTGACAGATCAAATAATTGTAATATTGATTCTGCTACAGTTAATTCTAAGATCTAATCTAAATATTTATTATTAACTATAACCAGTTATAATTAATTATAAATATTTACCTTTTGTGCTAATTTGCTACACAGCGCATCGAGCTCTCTCGGCCACCTTTTAGA
Source organism: Sinocyclocheilus anshuiensis (assembly GCF_001515605.1). NCBI lineage: Eukaryota > Metazoa > Chordata > Actinopteri > Cypriniformes > Cyprinidae > Sinocyclocheilus > Sinocyclocheilus anshuiensis. Next base: position 35,719 of record NW_015552924.1, on the reverse strand, counting down.
GTCTAGAAACTCATTGAAGCTAAAGACACAAGTCTCACCATGTATTTCCAATCTGAGAATGCTGAAATTATCTTAAGATTAGACTGTTTTTTGTTGTTGTTGTTGTTGTGATTATACTTTCTTTTTGGGCAAACCAAAAAAAAAAAAAGTCAAGGTGAGAGGTATGAATTGAAACTAGTATGTTTCTGCTAATAGATGCTGTAAGGGTAGAATTTCAAAACACAACTTTTGCCTACACCGCAAATGTAACAATGAACAATTTGCAAATAAAATGATTTAATTTATTTTAAAGTAATTTATTTTTGTTGAATCCTCTTGTTGACCTGTTATGATTGAATGTACAATGCGATACACAGTATTTGAGTTCAACTTGTTGAGTATAAAAATAGTATAGATAAAAGGAAATGTTTTGAGTTGCAAAATAATAACAATAATAATAATACTTCATAATCATGCAGTATTTTTAATAATTATGTCCTTTACTTTTTCAATAATTTAACCACACTTCAAAGTTATTTCTATAGTACTTTTCACAATTTTGCATGGTTGCAAAGCAGCTTTACATACATATACAGTAGAAAGCAGTTACAAAAGTAAAGATATGTAATTACAAACAACAACAAAAACACATAGTCAGTTTGAAACTGAAAGAAATTCACATACTTGATCAGAAGTAATATTACTTTTGCATAGTCTTTAAATCCATATAATTTGTTCTGTCATTGATGGAAAAATTGTTTTGCTCATAGTAATAGTTGTAAGAGTATGGAAAGAAAACAATACAACATATCGGTTACGTATGTAACCCTTGTTCCCTGAAGGAGGGAACGGAGACATCACATATGTGACCGAAGAATTGGGGATCTCGCCAGAGAGACCAATCTACTTTGAGTGTAAACTAAATTAGCCAATGCACACTGGCATGCAATAATTGCATCCAGTTGCCGCTCATCGCAGCGCGAGCATAAATAGGAAGTGGGTGCAATGCATATTCAGGTTTTCGCTGAGGAGCTGAGCTGGAGACCCGGCCGCTCAGTGGTGGTACAACAACTGTGATGACGGGACATGACGTCTCCGTTCCCTCCTTCAGGGAACGAGGGTTACACACGTAACCGAGATGTTTCCTTTCAGTCGGTCACTTTCGACATCCCGTCGGTGACCAATGAATTGGAAATCCCTACCAAAGCGTCACTGGTGCTGCCCCTCTTCAGTGCCCTGCACAAGCCTCCTAAACCCCTTATTAGAATATGGGACAGGGCTCATGCCGGGAAAGCCAGTCACTGCTGTTTCTGCACTACCAGTCAGTGAGACTGCGCATAACACTGGGGAAGCGCGCCTTTTCCACTGGAGAAAGGAGCCACATCCTCCAGAGGAGGTTTCTAAGTGGAATTTACACATATGGACTAAATCTATAGGGTGTACTGCATATGGAAGTCTCTGGGGTTGCCCAGAACCAGTTAGGGCAGCTAAACCTCTGCAGAGACGGCAGAGTGGGCTCTGCCAAGGGAAAACACGGGTTTAAAGCTATACCGTGGAAGAATACACATATGGGATCCCCTCAGGGTCATCACATATATGGGCACCCAGCCTACCACTGGTTTTAAAGAATACTTCGAGTGCAGGCCTGGCAACCGACGCTCCGCCATGTGTGGCTTACTGAGGGTGATGCAGGAACTCGACAGGGTTTGCCCAACAGGGAACTCTCTGGAGCAAAATAGCACAGATTGTGACATAGCAAGCCAACACTGAACCGGGGCCTCTCCGTGTCTTTCCCTGTTTGAGGTGAGAACACAGGAGGATACCAGCTCAACATGAAGGCTATAGAATTTAGCGAACCTTTTGGGGGTCGCCCAGCCCGCAGCCCACAGCACCAGACTCAGGTCCCAAGAGGATATGGAGAGCGGTCAAGGAGAATTTAACCTTCTCGCCTCCCTAAAGAACCTGATGACCAGGTTGTGCTTCCCAACTGTTTTACCATTCATGGGGTCATGGTGTGCGGATAACGTGCCAACGTAAACTTTAAGGGTGGAAGGAGACAGCCTTCGCTCCAACCCTTGCTGCAGAAAAGAAAGCACGGCTCTGATCGAGCACCTTCAGGGTCCTCTCGGTGAGAAGAACACCACTCGATGAACAGGTTCCACTTCAATGCATAAGCATGTCTCATAGACTGTGCTCGTACCAAAGTGATTGTGTCCACTACCTCGGTCACCTAGAACCTCCGCGTCCCGTCCAGGGACCAGACATGGAGCTTCCAGAGGACTGGACGAAGGTGCCATAGGGTGCCCCGTCTCTAGGGGCTGTCACAAAGAGCATCAGTTCTGGGAACCATGTCGGGTTGGGCCAATAAGGCGCCACTAACAGGACCTGCTCCTCGTCCTCCCTGACTTTGCACAGAATCTGTGCAAGGAGACTCACAGGGTGGAATGCATATTTGCGCAGGCCCTGGGGCCAGCTGTGTGGCAGAGCATCCGTGCCTTGGTCAGGGAATAAAATAGCTGGCAGCGAGAGGTTTCTGGAGAAGCAAACAAGTCTACCTGAGTGGCTCCGAAACATCTCCAAATCAGCTGGACAATCTGGGGATGGAGTCTCCAATCTCCCGGGAGCGCAGCTTGTTGACAGCTCATTGGCCACACGGTAGAGCAGACTGGAATGTGAATGGCACGAAGTGTAGCGTAGACCACCTTGCTGGTTGCAGTGTTAATTTTGACAGGCATTTTTGATTTAGTCTTAGTCTTTATCTTGAGACGAAAATGCTTAATAGTCTTAGTCACATTTTAGTCATTTGAGTCTTTCATAGTTTTAGTCAACGAAAAGTCATTGCATTTTTGTCAACTTTTAGTCATTACTTTTAGTCAAACTGCAGTTACCAACACTTATTTTGGTAGCTATTTTATATGTAGTCTTCAAACAAAAATAGTCATTCATTCTTCTCTCTTTAGACCAAATCAATTAAGCTTATGAGAAATTTGAATCAAGGATTGAATTTGAAAAAAGTTGAATAAATGATGACATTTTTCATTTTTGAGTCAACTATCCCTTTAACAGTAGTGAAAAGGGAGCAACTTATAAAAATTATAGTTGTTCATATATAATATATATATAATTTTTAATTTTTGAAAAAGAAGCAGAATAAGACAAATACGAAATAGATACAAATTAAACTCATTTTATTTATGTGAGATACTCTACACGATAGACATTTGGACTGCTGTGTGTATATTTGAGCACTGAGAACCGATCGCACGCTGTATATGAGAACTGAAGAAGTGGAGCGTGTGCGAGAGAAAGCACTTCTAACAGCGCAATTCCGCCTATCCCGCCTTTACTAACTTTAAGTTAATCAACAAAGAATTGTGACTCCTGGGAAAAACGGGACGTCTGCTCACCTTATCCCTACCCCTTCGAGTTAGCGTTTCGGTAGCCTATCCATCCACTGCGGCTGCCATACTGAGACTAGATATGCAAACGCCCCTTATCCAATTGCAATCCAATGAGAGGGGCGCACGTTTTGAAGGACAAGACAGTAGCCTATAGGATGTATTTTGAATGTCCGGTAGTGCTCAAATAACATTATAGTCCCATCTCTTCTTGTTAACGAAGATGCGGCATAAATTTCATCATAGATTTTATCATCAGATATTAGTTTTAGCTCGTTAACGTCTCGTCAAGTTCAGTTTTCACCCACCTGTTTACGTTCACTTAATCTATAACTGACTGTATTTACGTGAGATACTCTACACGATAGACATTTGGACTTCTGTGTGTGTATTTGAGCGCTGAGAACTGATCGCGCGCTGTATATAAGAACTGAAGAATTGGAGCGTGCGTGAGAGAGAGCACTTCTATCAGCGCGATTCCACCTATCCCGCCTTCACTAACTTTAAGTTAATCTACAATGAATTGTGACTCCCGGGAAAAGCGGGACGTATCCGGGACCTTATCCCTAACCCTTCGGGTGCTAAGGCCATTGTTTCAGATCGCTAGTTCGTGTTTTGGTAGCCTATCCATCCACTGCGGCTGCCATACTGAGACTAGATATGCAAACGCCCCTTATCCAATTGCAATCCAATGAGAGGGGCGCACGTTTTGAAGGACAAGACAGTAGCCTATAGGATGTATTTTGAATGTCCGGTAGTCCTCAAATAACATTATAGTCCCGTCTTGTCTTGTTAATGAAGATGCGACATAAATTTTGTCGTAGTTTTTATCATCAGATATTAGTTTAAGCTCGTCAACGTCTCGTCTTAGTCACAGAAAAAATGTTTGTTAACGAATATTTTTCGTCGTCATCTTCGTTGACTAAATTAACACTGGCTGGTTGATGTACGCAACAGTCGCAGTGTTGTCCGTAAAGATATGCTTGCTTGCTGCGTAGCTGCGCTTCAGGTGGCCCAAAGCAAGATGTACTGCTAGCAACTCAAGGCAGTTGATGTGCCAGTGCAGTTGGGGGCTCGTCCAAACCCCTGACACTGCATGCCCATCATGCGTGGCCCCCCAGCCAGTGGCAGAGGCATCCGTGTGTACCACAGCATGCCTGGACACCAGTTCTAGGGGCATTCCTGCCCGAAGGAACACAGGGTCAGAGTTGGCTCTTTTTCTAGTTGACCAGAAGACACAACTGGCTGAGGTGACTGAGCACCAGATTCCTGTGTTCGCACAACTGATCCCATGACTGTGTCAGTACGAGCCAGTCGTCGAGATAGTTGAGAATGCGAACACCGTGTTCTCTCATGGTAACAAGGGCCTATGTCCCTCTGATGTTCTCTAGATAAGCGAGTTAGCTGGTATGCTGGGGGTGTTAGTAAAAGGTGAACTCTTAAACTATAGGGCCTTTTGCACCGCTTTAGTTCCAGAACTAAATGGACAGTACTAAAGTACTGGGACGATTTTGCGCGAACTATTTCCCAGTACCATTTAAAGGGTTGCATTCGCACCGACAGTGGGTACTAAGAAGAGACGCAAGCCGGTCGACAGCGTCGTTTGTGCGCGGCGTTCAACAACAGAAACAAAGAAGAACAACATTAACAACAGGAGGATGGAGGATGCTGTGATCGGAGCTGTGTTTTTGTTGTGTCTCGCGGGTTTCACAATAATGGACATGGAAAGTCGACGTATACGTAAAGCGATTGAAAGAACGGAAAGGAGGACTAAGAATCTCCAACGACAACTGGCAGTGCTACATTTGCTACAAGTGCCTGCACTTCAGCGTCCGTCCATCTATCGCTGTTCTCCATACTTGCGAAATAAGTTGACACAATGTTTACAGTATGTTTACACGGCGTTTTAAATCATGGCGGGTGACGGTGTTTTCGTACGCGTTTGGCCAATCAGTGTCTACTTACGTCACGATTAGTACCAGTTGTGCTGGTTAGACCCTGCTCCAGAGTAGGAGCTAATTTGGTTCTCGAAAAAGGCAGTCCGGTACTAAAATCGCTCCCAGTTCCGGCGGTGCGAAAACGCCAAAAAGTGGGTAGTTCCACAATTAGTTCTGGTACTATGAAAAGGTTCCTGCGGTGCGAAAGGCCCTTATCATTATTTATAAAGATTAATTTATTGCATTAGAAGCACATAATAATGATTTCATTAGTACACTTCAAGATTTCTTAGACTCCCATTACAATGTGTTTTATAGTCACTAAAAGTAAAGGATAGTATGACCTCAGTTTGTTATTAGTATAATATGAATGTATGTTCAACATTCTTACAGTGTAATTGAATTGTTGAATCACATTATTTAGGCTCCACCCATGGCGGCTGACTGACAGCCCTGCATTGCCATATTTTCCACTCTCAGCGAGTTGTTTGGTTGTACTCTGTCCTCCATTTTCTCCAAGCTTGAGCAGCTGTAACGTCAACAATGTCTCATAAGCAATCCCAGTGCTTTGTGTTTGGATGTAAGACTGAACATAAGAATCTTCATTTTCTCCCAGCATCTAAGCCACTGAGGACAAAACCTACCTAAATACTTTTATGTCTGCGTAAGTCATTTCACTCCAGACTGCGTTGTGAATGTCATGTCGTTATACTGCATGTGTACGAACAAATCATTCCATTTTTTCAGGAAATTTAAACAGATCACTGTATAGAAGCCTTAGTTCTAATGGCAGTGTGGAGCACGATCATCCCTTCCTCTTTACTGCTAGTTTTAATGTGAAATACACATGAATGAACAAATCATGCCTCATGTAATCGCCCAATCAGTTTTTCAATTGTGGAAAGACGTCATTAAAACAGCTTGTAAACAAAATGTCAAGTAGCATTTAATTAACCTCAGGCAGGTCATCAGTGTCCACAGCTCGTTATTTGCTAGAGAAATGAAGTCTAGAGAAGAGCATTTTGAGAAATATTAGACTATATACTCATTATATTTTACTTTACCTGTTAGTGATGTCTTAATTATTTAATTTATGTTGAAATAAATCTTTTATGAAACAAGTTATGACAGCCATTGTGTAAATGATTAGGGTTCAACAAAAAATAGAAATTGTATAATTTAGAAGTTAATTTAAAAAACTGCATTATGTGCAGTTTACATGATTGCATACAGATTTTTAATTTGAGTGTTGATTATTATAGTTAAAAATAAATAGTAACTGGATTAAAGTTTGGTCTCTGTTGTTAATTTGGCATGGAGGAGGGGATTCACCCATAGCACTGTCAGGCCTGAAAGAAAGTTTAGGAGGGAGGATAGCATCCTCTTCGTCTTCCTCCAAATCCTCCTCTAAAAGACGAGCAATCGTCTCATCATCTTCCTCCTACCAAAGGGCCTGATTCAAAGAGGGGAGGAAGTTCAGGAGAAATCTCGTCCATCAACTCTCCCCAGCTGCACCAAGCCTGCGGAGCAACCTCATTCATTTCCGCGGGAGGCGCGGAAAGACTCGGGTCCCCTTTATTTGCGGCCACGACTCGTACTCTGCTCTCTAAAACCCTTAACGGAACTGAGAGCAGTGCGGGCAGCACTAGGGATTAGCGAGCACAGCATGTGCGTGTCTAACTCCCAAACACGCTATGCACAGAGGGTGAGAGTCCTTAGACAAAATCATAGACCCACATGCACACAGCGAGAGGGATCTTTCCCCTTCGCTGTGCCACTGGATGGGCACTCAGTTGCCATAACAGAGATGCAAACACCGGGAGATTAACGAGATGACCACAACATGCCTCTCGATATCAGGTCTTACAGCAATTATTCCCTTAATGTGAGGGAATAATTGAGAGAAAAGAGCTGTAACTGCTCTATTAAGAAAATGAGAACCCACCTTGATGTGCTGGTCCCCACCACAAAGATAGAGATATAGCAGAAAGAAAATATTCACTTTATGATAGAGAATATTTTCCCTCCAAAAAACTTACCTAAAATGCGGCCCATCCGTGAACAGTTAACAGCTAGCAACGATATATATATGAGGGAGGCGGGACTCCCGTTTGCGACGGGAGCACGATGCACATTCAACCCCCTCGAGAGATGACTGTGCGTGCTCCGCTCCCAGACAAACAACACAACGACCGCGTGCATTCACACCCGTTCCAGGTAGCCAAAATGATCTGGCCCAATAACGGCCCAATTCCGGCAAGCCGGAAGAAATCACTCGGTCCGGTTGCCAAAACTGAGCCGACACTGCCGGCATCGGGCCACAATCACGCCAGCATAGATTATACAATTAGCCGGTACTGGCCCGAGTCTGGATTCCAAATGGAAATGTATATGAAATACAGACCTATATTTATATAATTAATAATAACAACAAAATTTTCCAAAGCAATATTAGCTTGTTTGCTAAATTAAGTAGGCTACTTGGATTAGTAGCCTATAACTGTTATTGAAATTAATTAGTTCACTAAAAACTACAAAAAATGTATTATTAAAGACTTCCTAGTTTTAATAACAATGTTGTTTACACACACACACACACACACACACACACGCGTGCTCTTTCCCCTCACCCCCAGAAAGAATGACACCAATAAATATGAGAATTTATTTGAATTTATTATTGAAAAAGTGATATCAACAAATGTGTAAAAACACTATAGAAACTCCAAAAACTCTCAGGACCTCGAGTTTATCCTAAAAGAGGGACAGAATAAATGAAAGAGAGAGATAAAGAGGGGACACATATTGACACATAGTTAGTCAGATCTCAGTGATCTCAATGGTAAATGGTAACAACACTTGAAGCATACCTTAAGAAGAATTTCTTTGTTGTAGGGCCTGCTCTCTTCTTCCACCATGCCATCTGTTTATAAACTTCTCAGTTTCTCCATCCAGCACACTGCAGTATTTGCAGAAAAAAAAAAAGATATAAAAAAGTGTCAGTCTGGTATATGTGGCACAAGTACACGGGAACAAGGAACACACACACGTATCAACTGGGATGGACGATAGGCACTGGACGCTAGACATGGGAACACGCAGGGCTTAAGTACTTAACTAAACGAGGGGATGACGAGACACACCTGGACTCAATGAAACACAATAGGAACAGGAACAGGAAGGAAACCAAATATGGGCATGTCACACACGAGGCAAAACTAGGTCATAGAAGGCACATGGGGAGAAAAACACAACACAGACAGTCCATATTTCTGACATATCGCCCACCTCCCGGAAGGCGCGTCCTTGCGCAGAAGAAACAACAGAGCCGGAGGAGTGGAGTCCCGAGGCGAAGGATGGTCAACGACAGACCAAGGCGGAGCCTTGTAAGCCAAAAAATGCTTACAAAAAGGGGCTAAACTGCCCAAATCAGCTCTCTGGGCTTAATTTGGGAACAGGAGCCCTCTCTGGGCTGGACGTGGGAACAGGTGCCCTCTCTGGGCTAAACTCAGGAATGGGAGTGACAGAGGTCCTCGCCGGAGAACGGAGGAAAGGGGGCAGGTCAGTATATAAGTCAATTAAGTTTTCCTCCACTTACCCTTCACCCAAATCCCTTCTCAGCTCACCCTCAGCCACGGTGCATGGGGTGGAGCTCCTCTCCGTGCTCACTCTGTCCACGGCTTTCTCCCTAGTGGCGGGCATTGTAGCCGGCTCTCGCACCTGGTCTGTCGTCATCAGCAGCTCCGGCACCGCGGCGATCCTCAGCTCTGTCGCTCCTTGCGGCAATGGCTCGTCGGTCGCGGTGGGCTCGGGCTTAAGCTCCGTGCAGCGGGGAGATGGTGGGCTGGGCACTGGGTCTGGCTGTGTTCTGGATCGGGCGTAGACACTCTCCAGACACCAGATGATTGCCTCCCTCCAGCACAGTCCGGTGGTGTCTGGGAGGTTGACAGGGCGGTAGTAGTTGGCCCCGATCCAGAACAGAGAGTTCAGTGCAGCATCGTCGAACACCGTTGAAACGGCGAGCTGGCTGAACTCCACAGAAGGAAAGGGAGGTAAACTTTACAGCGAGGGAATCCATGGGGCACACGAGGTAAACAGAAAACAAACACTGAAAAAACGGGGAACAACGCAAATAAATTACTTAGTCAGCGCTTTGTTCTGTCACAACT
>NW_015552924.1:22213-26109 GCF_001515605.1 Sinocyclocheilus anshuiensis | reverse complement strand
ACACATGAGGGAAAACTAGGTCATGGAAGGCACATGGGGAGAAAAACACAACACAGACAGTCCATATTTCTGACACATGGTCACTACTTGGCAATGCACTCTTTGGCAAGTATCACAGCCTGTGAAACGGTACAGTTTACAGCTATTTGAGTAATAGAGTATTCAAAATGTAATATGTAAAATGTCAGTAAAATTTATAATATTAATTTTAGCCTACTTGACCACTCACAACATCCTGGCTCAAACAGTACAACAAAATTAATATTAAGATATTATGTCCTAGCCCATCTGATTTCAATATCCTAAAAGAAACTATCAAATCCTATCGAAGGTTTTAGAGAAGGTGGCTTTTAATCAGTTACATACATTTTTCCTACAAAATGACATTTTTGAAATTTTTCAGTCAGGCTTTAGGGCTTACCATAGTACTGAGTCGGCTTTGATCAAGCTTTTAAACGATTTATTGACTGCAGTTGACTCAGGGTCCTCAGCAGTTCTTGTTTTATTAGATCTTAGCGCTGCATTCGATACTATTGACCATGAGATTTTACTCTCATGGCTTGGGAATGTGGTGGGAATCCATGGTATAGCGCTTACATGGTTTAAGTCCTTTCTTTCAAACAGATCTTTTTCTGTAAATGTTGGTCAAGATTATTCACAACCTGTTTCTTTACTTTGTGGGGTTCCACAGGGGTCCATTCTCGGCCCGATTTTGTTTTCTTTGTATATGTTACCCCTTGGATCAATTTTTCGTAAGCATGGAATCTCGTTTCACATCTATGCAGATGACATGCAAGTGTATCTTCCTCTGCAAAATAATTGTAAAAAGCAAATAGAATCTTTGCTGGACTGTTTACAAGAAATGAAACTATGGCTGTCCTTAAATTTTAAAAATCTGAATGAAGACAAAACTGAAGCTGTGTGGTTTGGAGCTCCAAATAATTGATCTGATTTGGGCAGTTTAGCCCCTTTTTGTAAGTCAGTAGTGCGAAATTTAGGAGTTCTTTTTGATAGTGATTTCAAGTTTGAAAAACAGATTTATTCCGTGGTTTGGTCCTGTTTTTATCACTTGAGATTAGTAGCCAAAGTGAAACCATTTTTGTCCATACGTGATTTGGAAAAAAGTCATTCATGCCTTTGAATTCACAAGGTTAGATTGCTGCAACTCATTATATGTTGGCATTAATAAATCATTGCTTAACCGCTTACAACTGGTCCAAAATGCTGCAGCGAGGCTTTTGACAGGTTCTCGTAAGAGAGATCATATTACTCCTGTTCTGAGTTCTTTACAATGGTTACCGATCCCTTATAGAATTAATTTTAAAATGTTGGTTTTTGTCTATAAATCATTGCATAGTGGGGCTCCATTGTACTTAGTGGAACTGATTGAGAAATATGAGCTAAAATGGTCTCTAAGGTCAGCTGACCAGCTGGCTTTGATGATTTCTAGAACTAAATGGCGAAGTGGAGATCGAGCTTTTGTAGCGATAACTCCGAAGCTCTGGAATGAATTATCGTTTTCTCTCAGATCAGCTCCCACATTAAGTGTTTTTAAACACAAGCTTAAGGAATATTTCCTTGCATTAGCATTTAATGGGGTATAGACATTTCTCTGTATATTGAAATTGTGTCATTTTATTGTGGTTTTACAGCACTTTGGTCAATGGCCGGTTGTGTGAAAGTGCTCAATAAATAAATAAAAGAAAGAAAAGAAGAAAAGAAACCATATATTTACACATCTAAATATAACATCAAATTACTTACATGGCGCAGGTGAACTCTTCAAATGATTTTGACAAATCTGACAAAAAAAAAAAAAATGAAAAAGCAATCACAAAAAGATTAAAAGAATAGCAGGAAGGCACATTACACTATTCACAAATGTTGTTTAATTAAATAATACAATTTCACTAACCAACTAAAAAATACATTACTTTTAAAAACAGAATGGATGATGCTGTAAGATAAATAAATAAATACATACATACATATACATAAAAACTGCTGCATGGCATATATTTAATGTACCTAAATACAAATATTGAGAATGTATTTGACAGTCAGCTGAAAAAAAAAATACATACAAAGCCAAAGACACTCAGTGCTGTGGAGCCTTTGGGGTGTAGCAGCTACTGACACAAAAACAAAGGGGAGAAAAAGAAAAGCATCACTGAATACGAGTCAGATAATATATATATCTGTACAAATTGAAATGTAGTGATTTTTAATCAATGATTATTGACTGATCAGTGTGTAATATGTAAAATGTCAGTAAAATTAGGGTGTGCACCCATTAAGCCCATTTACCCTTAAGCCCACTTTCAACTTTGACATCAAATTTAAAAAAAGAAAAGAAAGAGAAAATCATATTTTATGCTGATCATTATTTTAACCAATCCAGTAATTTGTTAATTCCAAGACATTTTTACTGCTTACCAATCACATTTGGTAATTCTGAGTTAGCCCCACCCATTTCTGCAGTGTTCAGCCATTTCTTTGATAAGTACACTAATATTATGTCAAATAAGAGATAAATGTATTGTTTTTTTTTTTTTGTGTATGAACAAATAGTATATCATTTTATATAATTTTCCTTTAAATGTAAATATGAGTTTTATAAGCTTGCACACAAAGCTAATCTCAAGGTCAAAACTGAAAGATTAGCCTTACTGAAAGATAGACTGCCAACAAATGAAGCAAGTGAACTACAAAACACTAAGTGTTTTTTTTATTAATTTTATATTAATTTACAAATAAATTGTTATGTAGAGCATATTATTTCTATAAATTAACTATTTTTTTAAAGATGGACTTTAGGAGGGAAAGTACATGATTGAGGTTGCGGTGAGTGTCTGCGTGTGATTGAGAGAAAGAAATGGGGAGGAAAAGAAACAAACCAGCAATCAAAACAGCTGATGTGAGAAGGTCAGTGGTGCAGCTGAAGTTATTGTCTTCATTTACTGGTCAGGGAGCTTTGATATAAACAACTCAAATTCTGGACAGCAAACTGAAAAAAAACCAGACCTGAATGGAGGGAATGATTGACATGAACTCATCTGAGCGTGTTATGAAGATGTAATGGGTGACAATTTCAGTAGAACTTATGGTTTTAAAGACTTAAAATAATCAAAAATGACTGCAGTATTTGAGATTCCTTGCAGCGCAGATTATAGTTTTAACATGAGATCTTGTTCTCTCTCTTTTTTTTGTTTGTTATGATTTTACAGTGGTTTCATTAGTAATTGTAGGTATACTTACATAAACTGGAGTGTTTTGAACAGACAATCAAATAGAGGTCTGCATTCTCGTGGCTCTTCCGCGGGAACCGCGGGACCCGACAGGATTGTTTGCGCTGCGGGATTAAATTCCTGAATAAAACGCGGTAGCGGTCGGTAACTCTGGTGTAATTTGAATGGGAGCGGGTGGTCTAACAATATCCCATTCCCGACGCCCATTCAGAACAGCATATCTGCGCTTTATTCTTATTGACCACCGGTACAGCCTGCAGTGGGACTGTTATGCACGTGCTGCACGCATGCTTTCTGCGTCACACGTTATATTTGCGGGGTCTTCAGCATGTGCATAACAATGCTCAGAGCAGGCTGTACCGGTGGTAAATATATGGCCCTCAGACAGAACAGGCAGGCTGTCGATGAGTGACAGAGCAGAATAAGGATGGAGTCAAGTGTGGATGCGCTGTCCTTGAAGGACGTTCAACTCGGTTTTGTTTATATTTTGCTTAGCCTATCATTTTAAATGACAGATGTCGTAGCCTATTTATTTATTTATTTTTCTCTGCGACAATTTTCCTACTGTGTACAGCAAAATGTTAAATGAATTTAGTATTTTGACAAGAGAATAAAAATAGCTAGGCTATTTCTGTACAACCTAAATTT
>NW_015552924.1:18997-19692 GCF_001515605.1 Sinocyclocheilus anshuiensis | reverse complement strand
AGAGCAGGCTGTACCGGTGGTAAATATATGGCCCTCAGACAGAACAGGCAGGTTATCGATGAGTGATAGAGCAGAAAAAGGATGGAGCAAAGTATGGATGCCCTGTCCTTGAAGGGCGTTCAACTGGTATTGTTTATATTTTGCTTAGCCTATAATTTTAAATGGCAGATGTCGTATTTATTTATTTTTCTCCGCGACACTTTTCCTACTGTGTCAACAGAAAAATGTCGACAAATGTCATTAAACTTCTAATTCATATGATCATGTACATCTTGAAAATCTACAAATGATTTTAACAAATGTTATACAATGATTAAAAGCTTTTGTTAATGCACAACACTTTTGCTGCTGTTAAGGTGTCATACGGGTAAGGTTAGGGACAGGTTTTTGTGTATGGGTTGGTTTAAGGGGTCAACAGTGTACAGGGGTCAATTTGATTGCTATAAGGGAACACGATTCAATCTGTTTATATTGCATTGTTTTGATAAATAATAAATTATTTTCTTGAAAATTTGTTATTGTTTTTTCACCCTCCTGTTGATGTATGATTCAATGAATATTCTGTTTAACGATTCACAATAGTATACTAATATAAGTGTTGAGGCAATAAAAACATGTTTTGCACCCAAATTACAATGTGTGATATGTCTTTACCAAGCATTTAGCTAAACTTAACTAACCACCCTTTACACAAA
>NW_015552924.1:17947-18525 GCF_001515605.1 Sinocyclocheilus anshuiensis | reverse complement strand
GGGACTACCTAGGTTCTGATGGGACAGAGAACTGAGGCTTGAGAGCAAGAGAGATGGTGAAAGGGGAGCCAGAATGACCACAACTGGCCGTTCTTGAGGCTAGGAGAGAAAAATGGGATGGATACCAAAAACAAAACATTACTACTCAGACGTACAGTGACGCATTGCTGCCACACACATTTTTTCCACTCAATTATGTCGTAATAACGAGATATGTCATGTCGTTTTAACGACATATTTTCTCGTTAAAACGAGATGTTTTCTCGTTAAAACGACATATTTTCTCGTTAAAACGACATCTTTTCTCGTTAAAACAAGATGTTTTCTCGTAATAACGACATATTTTGTCATAAAAATGAAATGTTTTCCGGTTATTATAGATAGGCTATATGGTAGGATAGGTATGGTGACGCATTTACGGTGACGCATTGATGCCACACACATATTTTTTTCCACTCAGTTATGTCATAATAACGAGATGTTATGTCGTTTTAACGTGTTTAAGATGTTTTCTCGTTAAAACGACATCTTTTCTCGTTAAAACGAGATGTTTTCTCGTTAAAACGACATATTTTCTC
>NW_015552924.1:7809-15497 GCF_001515605.1 Sinocyclocheilus anshuiensis | reverse complement strand
TCAAACTTCAGAAACTTCAGTCATTCAAATAAAGAAATATTAAGCCCAGTTTTGATCTGATCATCACGGTGTGCCACACACGCCACACACATATTTTTTTTCCACTCAGTTATGCCGTAATAACGAGATGTTATGTCGTTTTAACGACATCTTTTCTAGTTATGCCGTAATAACGAGATGTTATGTCGTTTTAACGACATATTTTCTCGTAATAACGACATCTTTTCTCGTTAAAACGACGTTTTCTCGTTAAAACGACATATTTTCTCGTTAAAACGACATCTTTTCTCGTTAAAACAAGATGTTTTCTCGTAATAACGACATATTTTGTCATAAAAATGAAATGTTTTCCGGTTATTATAGATAGGCTATATGGTAGGATAGGTATGGTGACGCATTTACGGTGACGCATTGATGCCACACACATATTTTTTTCCACTCAGTTATGTCATAATAACGAGATGTTATGTCGTTTTAACGTGTTTAAGATGTTTTCTCGTTAAAACGACATCTTTTCTCGTTAAAACGAGATGTTTTCTCGTTAAAACGACATATTTTCTCTTTAAAACGAGATGTTTTCTCGTTAAAGCGTCATCTTTTCTTGTTAAAACGACATATTTTCTCGTTAAAACGAGATGTTTTCTCGTTAAAACGACATTTTCTCATAAAAACGACATTTTTCTCGTAATATAGTGCTATCCAATAACTGCACTCAGACCCATGACTCATTTAGGCTATGATGGCATTGATGCCACACACATATTTTTTTCCCACTCAGTTATGTCGTAATGTCGTAATAACGAGATGTTATGTCGTTTTAACAACATCTTTTCTCGTTAAAATGACATCTTTTCTCATAATAACGAGATGTTTTTTAATAGAAAGATGTCGTTTTAACGAGAAAAGATGTCTTTTAACTAGTTGTTAGCCTATCTCTCTCTTTCAATAGTGGAAATTTAAATGTGAGATTCTGGAAAGGAGATCTAAATTTAGCGGGAACGGTCGGGTCGGGTCAGAATGAAAATTATTCTAAGCGGACAGCGGTTGAACAAAGAGTGAATATATCACGGGAGCGGGTGGGTGCGGAATATAACCCTGCTGAACTCTGTCGTAAATTGATTTGTGCGCACAGATCTGCGCTCGTTTCTACGTTAGATTGATGAAGGAGGCCCATTAAAACCTCTATTATAACATTTGAAATCATATTTTGTCAAAGTTTACCACTTCATTCTGAGATATCAGTTTTTGCAATTATGCCACATTATGATTATAGTGAAACCTGAAAATGGTGTTATAAAGGGGAGACCTGGTGAAAGCATTTTATTAGCTCTGTTACAGCCAGATACCATTCTATTTTTGGGGTGTAGAACAATCACACACAGTCAGAAAGTGTCATATAATTTAAATGAAGGGAACATGTTTTAAATTATAAGCAAAGTCCATTTGAGGTCAGCCTAAAAATGAATAGAAATATTAATTAAAATAGTAATGCAATTAAATAAATAACATTGACAGGAAAAAAGCTTGACAACTCTAAAACATTTTGTTAAAAAAAATAATCTTGCAATTTTGTAATTCAGCCTAATTAATTGATTGTGTGTGTACATGTTTAACCTCCATTGTGGGGACCAAATATTCACACAAGGAGTAAAACCTGAATTTTTGGCATTTTTGGGACTGACACTTATGGCCCATAGTTGTGCTGAATGTGGCTAAATGTGCCGTTTCTCAACCAGAATCGGGCCAGATCCGCAGATCCAAAGCCTAGCCAAATCTGGCAAGCATTACTGGGCCAGAGCTGGCTCACTTCTGGCGAGCCGCTGCCAGCACACAGCCGAGTGCGCTGACACTCAGCCGCATTCGGCCCGATTCCGCTGGCTACCTGGGGTAATGTTTAGCGCGGGCAGAGAAGAACACACGGACTAAAGTGCTGTCTGTTTAGCTCGCCATATAGAGGTGATTGTGCACTGTTTTTTTACAAACTACAGTAAATAAGACGGAACCTGTTCCAAAAATGCGTTCAACGCAGCGTGAGTTACTGGAGGGGAACTGAAGCTACAACCTGTAGCAGTTAGTAGCAGTTGGAGCGAAAATTAAATACAGCTTTATTTATTCCAAAACAGACGTAATTTAAAATGTTATTTGTAGCCTATATTTTAATTTTAATTTCATCATTCTACAGTAAATTTAGCCTATTCAAGGCACTGTGAGAGTGAAGCAGCTTGATATCAGTGACGAATATTCCACACTGGACACCACCAGTCTTCTCCGCCATGAGACGGATCCAGTGGCCAGGATGATACTGGCAGGTGATGAAGTCCATAGTTTGGTTGGAAATAACATAAAAGTCCACAAACACACTGGGAATACAAGATGTGTATTGTATGTGTAAAAGCAGAGCTGTTGGCAACATTTCATCTGTAAGTCAAGCAGCAAATTGTGCCCTACCTACAACCTTTAGAATGTGAAAATGTTTGTTGGTTTTTTTCTTAGATCATGCCAACATTTTAACAAAGTGGGTGGAATTTTTAGACCATGCTAATTTATTTTATTGTCTTTGAGATTTTGTATACCAGCAGGGCTGCCAGATCCTATTCCTGGAGTTCTAACTTCTTATAGATTTCAGTTCCAACCATGCTTGAACACACGTGCCAAGCATTCCTGAATATCTTAATTAACTGGATCAGTTGTATTTGTTTAGGGGTGGAACTGTTTTTTCTTCTTCTTCTTCTTCTTCTTTTAAGGCACTGTAGATCTCCAGGGACAGGACTGGGCACTTCTGCAGTGTAGAGTACCATTGTTTGAAAATTTCCTTTAGATGTATATTAAGTCCCTTTCTCATAAAACCACATATTATATAGTAACAACAACGCTAATAATAATAAATATAAATTTTAAGAAAAAACATATATAAAAATGCTTTTAAATGTTTCCAAAATAATTCTTATTCTACAAAAAAGTAAATAAAATGACACTTAAGTGCTAAAGCCATTTTATTTTGCTATAGGCTATCATTTATTTCAGTGCAATACCCAATGTGCCTTCATAGGTTTCAGTTCGATTTGACATGTGGCTGCAGCACAAAGCCACGGGCGGATGTTTCGGTAAAATACAGGTTTGTGTACATTTTATTTTATCTATAAAATCGTTACTGTGCTGTATATCGTTCAATTTTATGCAGAGCAACATACAGGCGCGCGGTGTGAATCATCATTAGTGTCTGCGGTCTTTTCGCGTAATGGAAAAGCCTGATGCTTTGCATAAAATAAACGATTTTATTCATAAACATACAGAATATAATACTTTGGATGTTAAAACATGTCCTCAGAGCTGTTTATTGTTTGTTTATTGGCAGGTTATGGAGTCACAGCATGTTTCGGCTAGAGTGAAACGCAGAGCGGCGGTCCGTTAGCAGTACCCCGCCGAACATGACTACAGCTCGGGCACGAGAACCAGCGCCGTTACGGTGGAAAAAGAATAACAGAGACTGCTCGATTACACGTGAATTACTTCTGTTTAATGCAGCAACAGCGGGACAGGAACATCAAAGACTGCAAACACGGACACACTCCTCGAAGTGTGCCCGGCAGGAGCAGAGAGTTCGTGGTGGGAGCACAATGCACAATCAGCCCCCTCAAGAGCTGACTGTGCATGCTCCGCTCTCAAACAATAACACAACGATCGCATGCATTCACACCCTTAATGTTTAGCATGGGCAGAGAAGAACACACGGACTAAAGTGCTGTCTGTTTAGCTCGCCATATAGAGGTGATTGTGCACTGTTTTTTTACAAACTACAGTAAATAAGACGGAACCTGTTCCAAAAATGCGTTCAACGCAGCGTGAGTTACTGGAGGGGAACTGAAGCTACAACCTGTAGCAGTTAGTAGCAGTTGGAGCGAAAATTAAATACAGCTTTATTTATTCCAAAACAGACGTCATTTAACATGTTATTTGTAGCCTATATTTTAATTTTAATTTCATCATTCTACAGTAAATTTAGCCTATTCAAGGCACTGTGAGAGTGAAGCAGCTTGATATCAGTGACGAATATTCCACACTGGACACCACCAGTCTTCTCCGCCATGAGACGGATCCAGTGGCCAGGATGATACTGGCAGGTGATGAAGTCCATAGTTTGGTTGGAAATAACATAAAAGTCCACAAACACACTGGGAATACAAGATGTGTATTGTATGTGTAAAAGCAGAGCTGTTGGCAACATTTCATCTGTAAGTCAAGCAGCAAATTGTGCCCTACCTACAACCTTTAGAATGTGAAAATGTTTGTTGGTTTTTTTCTTAGATCATGCCAACATTTTAACAAAGTGGGTGGAATTTTTAGACCATGCTAATTTATTTTATTGTCTTTGAGATTTTGTATACCAGCAGGGCTGCCAGATCCTATTCCTGGAGTTCTAACTTCTTTCGATTACACGTGAATTACTTCTGTTTAATGTTGAATTTTTCTTCTAATGTTTGTTAAACGAGTTTAAATATAGGCAATATGTATAGCCTATTAAAAACGATATAAACAATGCTGTAAATGATAAATACAGGAAAATAAAGGAAGTTATCATGCAAATCAGTGGTTGTGTGGAGTATTTTAGAAAGGTTTAGAGGATTTAAGTTAATCTGTAAACATTATTTAATGTATGAATAAGCTAGTAATATAGTAAAAATGAGTAAACCCATTAGCTGTCTTAAATCAACACATTATGCTGGGTTAAATAAACAACCCAATTTGCTGGGTAAATTTAACCCAAGATGGGTTCTGTCCTATATTTACCCAGCCCTTGGGTTAATAACAACCCAAATTGGGTTGTTTTTAACCCAGTGTTTTTTAGAGTGTAAATAATAATAATAAAATAAAATAAACATTGAGAAAGTGTTTGACAGTCAGCTTAAAAAAATATATACTTACAAAGCCAAAGACGCTCAGTGCTGTGGAGCCTTTGGGGTGACACAAAAACAAAGGGGAGAAAAAGAAAAAAAGCATCACTCAGTATGAGTCTGATAATACATATATCAAACTGAACATGGCAAATCCAAGATGCAGGATGACTTCTAGACTGAACACTTACAACAATCAGATGGCAATCTGAAAAAGAAAGAAAGAAAAAAATAATAAATAGTTTAATTTTTGAAAATAATTGCAATTTCAGGCCTACTTGAAAATGACTTTTTTTCTTCCCTGGTCTATACACAGACCTAAATGTGTGATTGTGCACTGTTTTTTTACAAACTACAGTAAATAAGACGGAACCTGTTCCAAAAATGCGTTCAACGCAGCGTGAGTTACTGGAGGGGAACTGAAGCTACAACCTGTAGCAGTTAGTAGCAGTTGGAGCGAAAATTAAATACAGCTTTATTTATTCCAAAACAGACGTAATTTAAAATGTTATTTGTAGCCTATATTTTAATTTTAATTTCATCATTCTACAGTAAATTTAGCCTATTCAAGGCACTGTGAGAGTGAAGCAGCTTGATATCAGTGACGAATATTCCACACTGGACACCACCAGTCTTCTCCGCCATGAGACGGATCCAGTGGCCAGGATGATACTGGCAGGTGATGAAGTCCATAGTTTGGTTGGAAATAACATAAAAGTCCACAAACACACTGGGAATACAAGATGTGTATTGTATGTGTAAAAGCAGAGCTGTTGGCAACATTTCATCTGTAAGTCAAGCAGCAAATTGTGCCCTACCTACAACCTTTAGAATGTGAAAATGTTTGTTGGTTTTTTTCTTAGATCATGCCAACATTTTAACAAAGTGGGTGGAATTTTTAGACCATGCTAATTTATTTTATTGTCTTTGAGATTTTGTATACCAGCAGGGCTGCCAGATCCTATTCCTGGAGTTCTAACTTCTTATAGATTTCAGTTCCAACCATGCTTGAACACACGTGCCAAGCATTCCTGAATATCTTAATTAACTGGATCAGTTGTATTTGTTTAGGGGTGGAACTGTTTTTTCTTCTTCTTCTTCTTCTTCTTTTAAGGCACTGTAGATCTCCAGGGACAGGACTGGGCACTTCTGCAGTGTAGAGTACCATTGTTTGAAAATTTCCTTTAGATGTATATTAAGTCCCTTTCTCATAAAACCACATATTATATAGTAACAACAACGCTAATAATAATAAATATAAATTTTAAGAAAAAACATATATAAAAATGCTTTTAAATGTTTCCAAAATAATTCTTATTCTACAAAAAAGTAAATAAAATGACACTTAAGTGCTAAAGCCATTTTATTTTGCTATAGGCTATCATTTATTTCAATGCAATACCCAATGTGCCTTCATAGGTTTCAGTTCGATTTGACATGTGGCTGCAGCACAAAGCCACGGGCGGATGTTGCCTTTCACTTCAATCCCCGCTTCAGCAGCTCTCCACAGATCGTGTGCAACTCATTACAACATGAAAACTGGGGAAGAGAGGAAAATATTGACCTTATGCCTTTTAAACAAGGAGCAACTTTTGAGACCATAATCTTGGTTCTTTGTGATGTTTTCAAAGTGAGTGTAAAGCATCACATCACAGGTAGCAACAAACCTGGTTAACAGCCCTCGGCCTGTCTGGTTTAAAGCATTTTAACCCACATATTAATAGTAGTAGTAGTTGTTGTAATACAAGTACTTTTAGAGAAAAAGTTTTGATTTGTCAAGTGACAGGAATTTGACTCATTTACTTTTGTAGGTAGCAGTTAATGGTGTTCACATTTTGGAGTTCAAACACAGAATTCCTCTTGAGATGGTCAACACATTTTCAGTCTCTGGAAAAGTAGAACTGCATGCCATTGGCTTTATCCCGGACTCAGTAAGTGACATACACTACTAGTTGGTATGTATTGTTAGTATAATAGTCATCACCTGTGAAATAGCACAAATCAAGTATGGGAATGATGTAGAGACCAAAATAATATACAGATAGATATATATATACACACACACGTGGACAAAATTGTTGGTACCCTTCCATTAAAGAAAGAAAAACCATGGTCACTGAAATAACATGAAACTGACAATAGAAATAATAAATACAAATTTACTGAAAATTTACTAATGAAAATCAGACATTGCTTTTGAATTGTGAGTTCAACAGAAGCATAAAAAAAATGAAACTGGCCTGGACAAATACGATAGTACCCTTAACTTAATATTTTGTTGCACAACCTTTTGAGGCAATCACTGCAATCAAGTGATTTCTTTAACTCTTGTGTGTCATTCCCATAGGAAAGAAAAATCAAAAGTGAGATCTATTTAACATCTCAAATATTTCTCCTAGACAGAAATTAGGTTACTTTAAGATCGAATGGAGATTTTTGCTTCTTCTCAAACTTGTCTCCTGAGACAAAAACTCTAACACTCTCACAACGGTCTCCTTTAAAGTTTCAGAAGAGATCTCAACAACATCCCACATCGTGCACAGATATTTCTCCTTAGCTAGAGACTCTGGCGGTCTCACATTTGTCTCCTCCAAAGTTTCAAACAAGATCTCAACAGCGTCACACACTGTGCTCGGATATTTCTCCTAGTCTAAAGACTCTGGTGGTCTCATATTTGTCTCTCCAAAGTTTCAAACAAGATTTTAACAGCATTGCACACTGTGCTCAGATTTTTCTCCTTTGCTAGAGACTCTGGATCTCTCACATTTGTCTCCTTTAAAGCTTTAGAAGAGATCT
>NW_015552924.1:0-3855 GCF_001515605.1 Sinocyclocheilus anshuiensis | reverse complement strand
CAATGGGAGAGAAACGTGTGAGAAACATGGGAGATCTCTTTATTGTCTTGCTGTAATCTCTTGCAAGACTCCATTATAAAAATGTTTTACTGCTCAGAGGTTGCTGTTGCTTTTTTATTGCAATGGGGTTTTTCACCTTTAATGGTCAGGACAGTAGGAGTAGAGACAGGAAACAACTGGACAGGTGAGAATTGAACAGGAGCAGGAAAGTACCTTTAGCTGGGATTGGAACCCATGTTGTCTGAGGTGCAGTTGTGCCTTCACGTCGATGTGCTGCCCACAAGGCTATATCTCTGACAGGTTACGCTACGCTCAGGATACTAAGGGCTGATTATCTTATATGTCTCATTGAGCTATCAGCTTTGTCTTAAGATGTCTTCAGTTTTATTTTAGGAGAAACGTTAATCTTTTACTAATATTGTAAATACTAAAACTATCATTTAAATAGCATTAAACATTTCAGAATATCAATATTACTATTACTAATATTACTAGTTTAAATGTTATAATTTATCTTCAAGCACTGTATATACATCACATTTTCCAAACACACTAGAAAGGACTTACAAGTGCAAGATGTTTAGTATAAACATATACTACATTATTTTAACCTTTTTTAAACAAATGTAACACTAGTGTACCAGTGTTTTTGAATTATTTACAATTGAATTATTTTTTTTACTTTGTTTAGTATTAATATTTTGTCTTGTACAGCCCATTTTTGCATGTATGTATATAGGTTATGGTTTCCTCTGTTAAATCACTGTGCAATAAAACATCGTTTACATAAAACAACTTCAAATATGACAATGCATGTATTGTCTTTGATTGAAATGGTGTAGATAAATGACATTGAAGCTAACCAGAGGGAAGAAAAATAATATAAAAAATTAACATCTTTAACATCTCAAATATTTCTCCTAGACAGAAATTAGGTTACTTTAAGATCGAATGGAGATAGTCTCCTTCTTCTCCTGCTTCTCAAACTTGTCTCCTGATACAAAAACTCTAACACTCTCACATTTGTCTCATTTAAAGCTTTAGAATAGATCTCAACAGCATCACACACTGTGCTCAGATTTTTCTCCTTAGCTAAAGACCCCGGAGGAGCTACACGAACACGTGAACAAATCAAGCTTCAGTATTCAGAGTAAATAGGAGTTTTGCCATAAGAGTCTCAGACACTACGCTTGTTCCCTTATGTCAGGGAACTGGGGGTATCTGGTTAGTAACTGGAACGTTTCTCTTGATTGACTTCCAGTTCCTGTCTGCCGTGCTGCAGAGTGGCTTGCGATTGTAGCACCGTGTAGCTTTATTTTTCTGTTGGAATCTCTATCTTACTATTACTCTCTGTTGTTTAAACTGCAAAAATATAACTTAATTCCCACCATATTTCTGATATTATCTATCAACCTAATCTGATTAAATTGATCGTTCGCTTTTATTCTAAAACCGCGTGTGCAGCGCCCCTGCAGCGTGTTAGCATTCGTTAGTGTGTCATTAGCGTTTCCATTCGTCCCTATTGCTGTTTTTGTTTCTTCTGTCTCGCGCTCCGTTTCTTTTCTCTCTCGCTCCGTTTTTTTTTCTTCACAAATTCATCAAACAACTGTGGTAAGTAAGAATCATTCATCAATCACGGTGAGTAATGGCTTCTTCTCCTGCTATTGTTGTTTGCACCACTTGCCACATGTATAGTTTTCTGCATCTCTCACATTTGTCTCCTCAAAAGCTTAGATTAGAGATCTCAACAACATCACACACTGTACTTAGATTTTTTCTCTTTAGCTAAATAATCTGGGGGTCTCATATTTGTCTCCTGTAAAGCTTTAGAAGAGATCTAAAGAACATTACAAAGTGTGCATCAAGTCA
Organism: Sinocyclocheilus anshuiensis; assembly: GCF_001515605.1. Classification (NCBI taxonomy): domain Eukaryota; kingdom Metazoa; phylum Chordata; class Actinopteri; order Cypriniformes; family Cyprinidae; genus Sinocyclocheilus; species Sinocyclocheilus anshuiensis. The sequence continues at coordinate 1,986 of NW_015552924.1, read as the reverse complement.
AGAACTTGAAAGGCACTAAATAAAGTGGGGGAATCATAAATTCAGAGTTAAAGGATATATTGAGAGAGAAATTATGCAGAAATAAGGATAATGTTACTTTTTATAGGACAATGTTTATGTACTTAGGCACATAATTTGTTGTTGGAAATAGTGGATGCCTTAATCAAAACTGATCTACAGAAAATGTAACCATGGAGCTTTCTTTGCTGAAAGGCCCATAAATGGCTGATGACTCAAATAAAGGGGGAAAACACATCAATTCAGAGTTTAAGAGAAATCATGCAGAAACTAGGATAATGTTACTTTTTATAAGATAATGTTTATGTGCTTAGGCACAATTTGTTGTTGGAAAGAGTAATGTACCCGATGCCTTTATCAAAACTGATTTACAGAAATAAGTAACCCTGGAGCTTTTCTTTACTGAAAGGCAAATAAATAGCTTATGACTCCGTCTTGATTATTAATTCACTAATTTGATTATTAATACATATTATATGGTAGAAATGTTTGAGCTCATATTGAGGCATTTGACTTGGTGCACACTTTGTAAAGTTATTGAGATCACTTCCGAAATTTAGAGGAGACAAATGTGAGAACTCTCGAGTCTTTAGCTAAGGAGAAATATCTGAGCACAGTGTGTGATGTTGAGATCTCTTCTAAACATTTGAGGAGACATGTGAGAGATCCAACGTCTCTAGCTAAAGAGAAAAATCTGAGCACAGTGTGTGATGTTGTTGAGATCTTGTTTGAAACATTGGAGACGACAAATATGAGACCACCAGAGTCTTTAGACTAGGTGAATAATCTGAGCACAGTGTGTAAAGTTGTTGAGATCTCTTCTAAAACTTTAAAGAAGACCATTGTGAAAGTGTTAGAGTTTTTGTCTGAGGCAACAAGTTTGAGAAGCAGGAGACTCAATCAAAAGTTTCCATTCAATCTTAAAGTAACCTCATTTCTGTCTAGGAGAAATATTTGAAATGTTAAAGAGATCTCACTTTATTTTATTTTTCTTCCCTCTGGTTAGCTTCAATGTCTTGTGTCCACACCAATCAAAGACAATACATGCATGGTCATATTTGAAGTTGTTTTATGTAGACAGTGTTTTATTGCACAATGATTTAACAGAGGAAACCATAACCTATATTTACATAAATGCAAAAATGGGCTGTACATGACAAAATTTTAATGCTAAACATTACAAGATACATTTAAACATTTAAACTAGTAACCCTTGATATTCTGAAATGTTTATTGCTATTTAAATGATAGTTTTAGTATTTACAATATTAGTAAAAGTACAACGTTTCTCCTAAAATAAAACTGAAGACATCTTAAGACAAAGCTGATATCTCAAGGAGACATATAAGAGAATTACCCCTTAGTACCCTGAGCGTAGAGTAACCTCTGTCAGAGCCATAACCTTGAGGGCAGCACAACGACATGAAGGCACATCTGCACCTCAGACAGCATGGGTTTGAATCCCAGCTAAAGGTAATTTTCCTGCTCCTGTTCACTTCTCACCTGTCCAATTGTTTCCTGTTTCTACTCCTACTGTCCTGACCATTAAAGGTGAAAAACCCCATTGCAATAAAAAAAAAACATAGACACTCATTTGTGTCTACTTCTATTTCTCCTAAGGAATTTTAGGAGAAACATCTGAAATGCTGTTGATACTAAAATGAGAGATATTTGAGAATCTCATCTAAATCTCCTGCGCTTAGGAAGAGCAACCACTGAGCAATAAATTTTTCCTATGGGTGTTCAGTGTGGTGCACACCATAATACCAAACAGCACAGTGACTACTTTTCACCCTTTAAACAGGCAGACTGACTGATCACAAGTTTGAAGACACTTCTGATGCTAATTACAGGACACAGTTTAACATGTCCCTATGGTCAAATAATTTTTTAATCTTTTCTAGGGGTACCATCATTTTTGTCCAGACCAGTTAAAAAAAAAAAAAAAAAAACTGTTCCACAATAGCC
>NW_015552923.1:0-1179 GCF_001515605.1 Sinocyclocheilus anshuiensis | reverse complement strand
CTAGTAATCCCCATCCACTTGATTGGCTCTATGACTCTCTCTCCTTTCCACCTGTAGCTGGTGTGTGGTTAGCGCACTTGCGCCGTTGTACTGTGGCTGCCGTCGCATCATCCACGTGGATGCTGGACACTGGTGGTGGTTGAGGAGAGACCCCCTCATGATTGTAAAGCGCTTTGGGTGTACAGCAATACAAAATAAAGCGCTATATAAATGCATCATTCATTCAAGCAGTGGGTGGTAATAGACAAGAAATATTTTATACCATCCTGCTGTTAAAATTTCTTTAGTCCTTCGGCAATCCTACAGCCTGAACTGCTGTAGGGACACCACCCTTACAGCTTGGTGCCGAAACCCGGGATCCCTTGCAGTGAGTTTTCTGAAATTTACTTTGATCAGTCATCAGAGTGAGGACATATTTTCACAGTAGATCTTGTCAATGGATTAAAGCTGGCCCTCTGACCACGGAGTGGGTAAGCTTGTTTACATTCTCTATTTGCATGAAACAGAAATTAGAAGGTTGTAAATAGTGTCCATAGTCCTGTACAATATGACAACATTCAGATTATCTCCTCAGGGATGGAAGGGAAAATCTCTAACAACAGTGCCATATTGTTTGCTTTATGGAGCAAAATAGTTGAGCATACCTTGTGCAAACTCAAGAAAGAATATATTGATACTAAATGTTCAGATGATGAAATGTTCAAATGGTGGGACATGATTGGCAAACATCAAAAGAAATCAAAACATGGTGAAATAATTGTGGCCTTAAACTTCATTAGCTGCATGCGGCTACATGATGTGACAACACATCTATTTTTAAGTATAGATGCTAAATGTAAAGAATTGCATTCTAAAAATGCAGAAGTACAAAAGTCAGAGGCAAAGATTCAGGATCTTCAGTCACAGTCAGATAAATTAATAGCTGAACAGTCAACCCTGAGTGAAAAGTGTAAAAATCACAAGAGCACCATTACAGATCTTAAGGCTAAGCTTAAAAAAACTTAATTAAAATAAAAAGGTAACACAAGTAATACACAACACTAAATATACACACAATAAAACTGTATACAGCAGTTACTCCAGCCCGTAAGCCTTTTTAAAAAGATATGTCTTAACTAAAGAGTTAAAAACCTAAAGAGAAGTGGCCGATCGCAAGTAAAGAGGCAAGTTATTCCACAA
>NW_015552922.1:0-475 GCF_001515605.1 Sinocyclocheilus anshuiensis | reverse complement strand
GCAAGCTAGCCAAACACTCAGCGCATCAGGAAGGTAGAGGAAGGGACTGTAGGACCTGATGCTGCTGGTTCCAGGTGCTCTGGAGAAACAGAGAACTAAACTTCTCATGTGAGAGGAGAACTCCGAATAAGATTTGGTCAAAACATGGTTGAAACATGAGGAGCCGAATTCCACAGAGGCCCAAGACAACAGGATGTTCATAAATCAGATCCTAGCACTAGCCAGTCTGAAGCAAGCCTAACCAACTCTTTCACAGAACAGCTTTCAACATTAACACAAAAGGAACCCACTGATCATAACAACTCAGGAAGGAGATTGTCAATTTTAGGGCAAGTAATCAAGATTAAATGGTCAAAGAGATGACAGCATGACCCTCACGTGATAGTAAACACAATCACGAGCCCCGTAGATTGGCTTTTCCCCCACCTAAGAGACAAAGAACAGACTTTCAGAGATTCCTTACAGACCTCTTAAC
>NW_015552921.1:0-1262 GCF_001515605.1 Sinocyclocheilus anshuiensis | reverse complement strand
GCGTGAGCAAGAATCTCTCCACTCGCAAGCGGATTTCCTTCACTCGTACAAAACTGGACGTGTGCTTTTAAATATACATTGTTCTTTTATGAATTGGCTCTGCTCTCACTCAGATATTGTGTGTACGCTCAAACATTGTCCTCGCATCACTGAAGACCAGAAGAGCTTTTTTTTTCTAATACAGGTGAAGAGAAGGCTTTTCTCACTAAATGGAAGCAAGCTGATTATAGTCAGCCTTTTCTCATAATTTATTTTGTTATTTAATAACTTATTTTACTTAAGTGCTTAAATTGAAAATATGCATTTATTAAATTATTTTATTTAGTGCATTTGTATTTTGTTGTTTTTGTATAAATTGCACACACAAAGGTGCCGGCGCACGCCGTACCCTGTATCATTTCATATGAGATCGCGAAAGAAACTATGTGCATACAATGTCGTGGTCAGATAAAGCCGGGCTCACACTATAGGAGTTTTAAAGTCCTAACCGATTATGAAATCTCGTTGCAGCACACACATAAGGAGAATCTTTGCAGATTATCTTCTCTCAAATCTTAACATGCACACACTACAAGATTTTAACATCATGGCACATCACACACTACAAGATATTATTAAGATTATCATGCCAGAGGGAGTGGCTCACGTGATCGCCTCGTGACCAGGGGCGTGTCTACGTGGTGGCCAGGGGTGGCACCGGCCAATTTATTTTATGAATTGGCTCTGCTGTCGCTCAGATAGGCCTATTGCGTGTGCACGCTCAAACGTTGTCCTCGCATCACTGAAGACCAGAGGAGCTTTTTTTTTCTAATTCAGGTGAAGAGTAGGCTTTTCTCACTAAATGGAAGCAAGCTGAATATAGTCAGCCTTTTCTAGTTATTTATTTTATTAATACTTATTTTAGTTAAGTGCTTAAATTGTAAATATGCATTTATTAAATTATTTTACTTAGTGCATTTGTATTTTGTTGTTTTTGTATATAGTTATACAACAAAAGTGTACCAACAAGGTTTCAAAAATAATCACTGAGGGTTCTTCTGAGATTAGTGAGGGTGCTCTAGTCTTAATGCACATTTTCACATATTTTGTCCCATCTATTGCTATGGTTATCAAAATGTCAATCACTACTACTTCGAGAGCGAATTCAGCATAAATATGCGGATGTCATTCCCGAAACTTTGCAACGTGTGTGCAGGGCCGCATTAAGACCTCACTGAGCCCTGGGGCTATGACTTACTGCAGGGCCCCCCATCACAATAATT
>NW_015552920.1:0-288 GCF_001515605.1 Sinocyclocheilus anshuiensis | reverse complement strand
CACACGTTATAGAAACGAAAATGATGGTGTATAAAATTGATTTTACGATAAAAAAATAGACGATAAAGAATTAACTTGATGTAGCTCAAGCTCAAACTCAAACTTGATAGTGCAGACATACATAGGAATAACACAGTAGGGATGTAATATAAAGAAAAATAAAACAAATAAAAAATAAAAAAACATTAAATAATGTACTATATACAGAAATAGAAGTATAGGAAAAAATGTTATTGTTTAGACAAATGTACAGATATGTTATTAGTGTGCAGATATGTTATTTACAAA
>NW_015552919.1:298-535 GCF_001515605.1 Sinocyclocheilus anshuiensis | reverse complement strand
AATCGATCAACACCCCAAAGCTTGACAGTTATTATTACCTCTTCACTGGACGACATTTTATTTCATAACGTTGCACAGTTTTGATACCGTTTTATGTCTGATGATGGTGTTAGAATACATGTGGAAGCATCTGTTGTTTCGGTTTCTTCTTCACTTGTGTTTTTTGGAAATTCTGTACAGAAGATGTGTACTAGCACCCCCTACCGTATAACAATGAAAACACGGATTCTAGGAGCA
>NW_015552919.1:0-133 GCF_001515605.1 Sinocyclocheilus anshuiensis | reverse complement strand
ACTTTCCTATTTTTAGTTTAAAAGAAGTATACTAATAGCACACTTGAATAAACTTCTTTTTCGTAAGGGTGTTCATCTTTAAGAAAATATGAGGTCAGCAGCTTTTAACATCTCTTAATTCTCTTAATTTTTC
>NW_015552918.1:36985-40895 GCF_001515605.1 Sinocyclocheilus anshuiensis | reverse complement strand
GAGCTTTAACATCAGCACACTTTCAAAGAAAGTCTTTCTTAAAAAAAAAATTAGAAATGTATTTTTTTATTTTATTTTAGTTATGCTGTCATTGTTCCTTTTGTGTAACAATGTTTTACCTTCAGCAGGTGAATTATAATAATAATGAACAATAATGAAGTATTATTATAGATTTTTAGTTTTGGATTTTAATTTTATATGGGCTTACATTATATTTTAACAGATGCATTTCAAACAAATGAGCTATGTGTGAATCATGCTTCTCTGTATATTTGTAATCTGTATGGATTGTTGTGTACTGTTGAAAAAAAAAATAATAATATTTTTTTTCCAAGAAATGTTTTTGCTTATTGCCTTTCTGCTTTTAATAATGTACAATATTAAGGTTGCTAAAACGCTTTTATTTATTTTAACAAAGCAGCTTATAGTTGACCAAAGGTTTTTTTTTTATCTGTTATTAATTTTTATATGGTTTTATCATAGATTTCATCATAGTTTTGTTTAATTTATTGAAACACCACTGCATATAGTGGATAAAGCTTTCATTTAAACAAAAATCATGTTAAATCAACATGAGGTACCGTGACATAAAAAGCTAAAAACAACATAAAAAATCATGTTCATTTGACAAAACGCAAGTTGGGTAACATAAGCGGAGATAAATTATGTTGAGAGAACATAAATATGTGCAACCGATGTACATATTTTTTATTTTAATCCAACAGATTTTTTCTTCAGTGAGGAGTCTGTTGTGAGTCGAGAGTTAAAAGATTAAAGTATTGTTTTTCTATCAATAAATTTTTTTATGTTGTTTTTAGCTTTTTATGTCACGGTACCTCATGTTGATTTAACATGATTTTTGTTTAAATGAAAGCTTTATCCACTATATGCAGTGGTGTTTCAATAATTTAAACAAAACTATGATGAAATCTATGATAAAACCAGTTAAAAATTAATAACTGATTTAAAAAAAAAGCTATCCATGAATGTATTTTCCTCACAGGTGTACTCTGAGTGTTGTTTAACTGAATATACAAGCAGCTCTCTGTAAAATATCAAACTTATGGCTCTCTGTCAACTTCCTCATCACTTGCTCCCCTACAGGATACGAGAGGAATATTTTAACAGTGTCAAGAATGCAGTTATTTACTTTAGTAATGTGAGAAGCAAAGAAAGCAAATCATCTGGCTATAAGGTAAAAATGTAACTATTTCAAAAAGTTACACAAATAAAACCTATCAAAAACCAGGATATAAGTGTAATAAAAAGGCTGCTGGTTACTCTTTACAGATTCCCATCTGCTACACTGCTACTATCACTACTGACAATATAACACAGACTTTACAGTGAACTACAACAAAATCCAAATTAATGACCAGAAACAAGTGTATTTTAATACAGTATAATTTATAATACAGTCTCTAAATGCAGCACCTTATAATTACAGTGAACCAAAAACAAGTTCAACAGCAAAAATAAAACCAACAAGAATAAAAAAAAAAACTACAGCATGATCTATTCATGCTGCATTGCATGCTGGGAACCTTCATAGTACATATGCACTGTAGAAACACAGTATGATGCTGTTTGTTTAAAGTAATTTCTGAGAGTGCAGTTACCCAGCTAGCAGGGAATGTTCTCAGAACTTTGGCTAACATTCCATACAGGTTTGGTTGATGTTTTAGAGAAAACATTTGAATGAAATGTTCAAAAAATGTTTTAAGAATGTTTTTCATTTCAGATAATGTTCCTAAAACGTTAAGTGTAAACAAAGCTAGAACATTTTACCTGCAACATTTTGAGGATGTTTTGAGGATGTTGTTGAGGTAACAGATTATATAATGTTCTCAATATAACATTGACACAATGTTTCAAGATAACAAAGGAAGAACATTCTCTGAGCCACATTAGGAGAATGTTATAAGAACATCATTGAGGCCGGAGGTGATGGAATATTTTTTATAAAACATTCTTGTAATGTGACGTATTAACAAAGCTAGAACATTTTATCTGCAACATTTTGAGGATGTTGTTGAGGTAAGAGATTATGTAATGTTCTCAATAAAACATTGGCACAATGTTTCAAGATAACAAAGGAAGAACATTCTCTCAGCCACAATAGGAGAACGTTATAGGAACACCACTGAGACTTGAGATTGTGTAATGTTTTTATAAAACGTTCTTGTAATGTGACGTATTAACAAAGCTAGAACATTTTATCTGCGACATTTGAAAGATGTTTTGTGGATGTTGTTGAGGTAAAAGATTATATAGGGGGAGACCGGGTATGGTTGTAACACTTTTTGTTTCAACATCTGTAACTCGCTGAATTTTTGAGCTAGAGTGCTCAAACTTTTATACAAAGTACCCACATTTGTTCACTACAAAAGGCACCAATTCAAATATCTGCAAGTATATCACAGCCCTTATAAGTTGATGTCAAATACATGGAGTGCCTTTGTTACAATCTACCCCGCTACCGGGGTAGGTTGTAACACATACTGGGGAGAGTTGTAACAGTCAGACAAAAGAAGCAAAAACAGCAGCCACCTCATAAAGTTTGCTTCAAAAACAGGTTTATTGAAACAATCTAAAAGAACTATACAAAACAATGTCACACTTTCTACGAATGACCACAGCTCAAATCCACTTTCTGTTTGATGCGGGAGTGTGTACGTGTATGTGTGTAAATTAGACTAGTAGAACAAACCTCCTTAACGGTATTTATGCTTACTTTTAGAACCGTATCCTCCTGAAGAACCTTTTATATGCTGAGACAGTTCTTTGCTTTAGAGTTAGGGTTCTTTTTTTCCCACCTTTTTGTTTTCCAAATCTGTAACCGTCAAAGCCGCATCACTCTTAAGAGGTAAATGATTCATTTCTTACAATTTCTTACAATTTTACCTTTAAAAATGGTAACTAGTTTCATGCCAATCATGTCTTTTTCTCTTTTTTAGTTTAACAGAAAATGCATGTGACCAGCTCTGTTCAGTTAAGGATGCTTACTTTCTCTTCACTAAGTAGGCCTAACAGAAATGTTGAAATAATGATCCATGATTCAATTATTTTTTTTTACTTTATGCATAAACACCCAGTCATAAATAACATTAAAGTTATCCCATGACCTTATATCTCTTTTTCTTTTAACATTATAAAGGGCTCACATACTGTCCATTTTTTCTAATTGTTTTACATAAATAACTGCACACATTATAGCTCTAAACTCAACTGTGTTTCAGAAGCTGTCACATCCTACCACCTCATCATCAGCAATGAGAAACATAAAGATGGACATAAAGACATTGTGAAGATATTTCACTTGAACTTGGTCTTCATTAATTCCATATCATGTTCAGTGTCAACTGATATGTATTAATGTTTTCAGCTAACGGCAGTTGTTTGAGCCCTGTAATTTTTCCTACACTTTGCCATGTCAATAAAAAAATAAATGTACATAATTGACATATGCCGTTTGTTTGTTTATTTATTTATGTAAAACCTAAATAGAAGCCACAATATATTATAAAATCAGGTAGATAGATGGATGAAAATTAATATGAATAAATAATATATTAAAATAATATTAAAACAAATATTAATAATTTAAAAATATTTACTGATATTAATTGAAAATAAATTGTAACACCAGGTCCTATAAACTTGTCAAAGCACAGTTCTTTATGGAACCTTATTAAAAAGGGTTCTATATAGAACCAAAAAGGGTTCTGCTATTGTTAAAAGTAGAAGTACCCAATTTGGTACTGTTTAGAACATTTTACCAGCTACATTTTGAGGATGTTGTTGAGAAAACAGATTATACAATGTTTGCAATAAAATATTGGCACAATGTTCCACAATAATAGAGGAAGAACATTCTCTCAGCCACATTAGGAAAATGTTATGAGGATAT
>NW_015552918.1:32333-36841 GCF_001515605.1 Sinocyclocheilus anshuiensis | reverse complement strand
CCAATTTTGTATACCTCCCTTATCAGACACACCCAATTTAGTTCTTGCAGTCTCCACTAACAAGATGAGTTGAATCAGGTGTGTTAGATGACGGAGACATACAAAATGTGCCGGGCAGGTTGTCCGCCAGGACAGGTTTGAAAACTCCTGCTGTAGTGTTACTGTAATATTGTGTTCTATGCTTTACATTTGCTACTTAAGTGTTCATCTGATTATTGTCTTTAGAATTTAAAAGTTAATAATCTTTCAGCAATAGTAGTCAATAACCGGGAGCTTATGACAATTTTGATTGATGACTTTGATCTTTGACCCATAATTATATCCATAGGTGATAAGGAATGTTTTTGAAGATTTTATGGAGCATTCCCACATCCGGACTCGTGTGCGGACTCATCTGGGGACTGCATGTCCGTGGTATCAGGTTGCTGTGTGTTATGCTCGCTCTCTCTCTCTCTCTCTCTCTCTCTCTCTCTATGGGAGCTGTGATTAAAAACAAGCATTGATGAACAATAAATAAACAATTTTAACAGATTGCGAGATCGTATGAGTGTGTACTCTTACAATATAATACTGAATAAAAAAGTTTCTCAGCATATTAATGAACTGAAAATAAAAAAATATAAAATACCCTTACATTTTTCAGGGAGAGAAAGTCTTCCTCGTGCAAGCATCGGTATTCTTCAAATGAAATGTTTCCCAAAATTGTGCTTGGTTTAAAATGAAAGAAGAAATCTTTCTTTGAGATCGCTCTCTGCCTGTATGCTCACGGCTGTGTGTGTGTGTGTGTGTGTGTGTGTGGGTGTGTGTGTCGCGCCCCACTGATCCTGTCATTTCGCCCCCGCTGTGAATTCTGAAAGGGTGGGGGTGCGTCGCTGAAAACAGATCTGCTTGAAAAAACAAAAAGCTATCCTCTATTTTTTTAGATGTTTATCCAGATGGACCCCAAGGGTCATACCTTTTGCCACTCAGCGATCTATCTCCTTTTAAGATGGTTATGTAAATGTGTAGTTAATCTAGCGTGACAATGAAAAATATTGTCTTCCGTCACGGCTGTAATGAAGGGATTCCGAAAACTATTTTCACATATGGTACGAGTTCAAAAGACCACAAAAAAACACATTAATGTGTTTTCACATATGGTAGAGACAAGAGCAAATATTTCTCATTAGTCATGGGTCTATATTTCTCTGATAGTTTCTCTGTCGTTAGTTAAAAACGATAGCAAATTTTGAGACTTTTATACTGTGCGATTAAGTATCACTGTTGATGTTACAAATCAGGATGCCCCGTGTTTTCACATCCGCAGTGTGAGGAGATATACCATAGAGCTTGGATGCCCTCTGGTGGTTATTTATAAAATTACAACCTTCGTGAGAATTACCCAATTTAATATCGAATAATATACTTAAAACATTCAATATTAAAACAAATATTCATTATTTTGTAAGGTATTCTCGTTACATTTAATATGTTATCTTTATCCTTAAAATCTAAAAATTTCTCAGGTCAATATTTATAAGAGTTGTTTATGGCTATACCTTAAGGCGGGATCTCCGTGATGTAATAAAACTCCTCCTACCCACCTGGGTTTTAAAATGTAGCGCGTGATCTTTGTCAGATATCAGTTCCTCTTGGTTTTGAACAATATCCTTTTTTTTCTGCAATCAATATGGAATGCCGAGGTAAGTGGAATTATATCTTTGAAAAACATTCTGTTTTTAAAGTCTAGGCAAGGTAAAGAGACGTTTTTTCAACAGCTCTCTATTTTAATAGATGTAATCTTATAGGCTATACGGAGAAAGACGCTTTTAGCCAGATTGATAAGTGTAAGCCTCTTTCTCTTATCTGATGTTTATACGTAAATTATTTTAGAGCAGAAAATGATTTATTTTTAAAAATAAATTTAATTGTTTTTATTGGTAGTGACCGCACAGCTGACTGATGAACAAGAAGGTAAAAGTGATCGTTTTTATATTTTAAAAACTAAACTTTTCTTTGGTATTCCTTTATTGTCTTGCTTTAATTCATTACAACAGAAAATGATTTTGTCTTTATTTCGAGCAGATGTGCGGCTGATCTACGAACAGGACTCCCAAGATGGTGGTGTAAATGTTTTATACTTTTAAAATTAAACTACTGCTCTGTGGATACTGAGGATTTTAATAATTACAACATAAATTATTTTATCTTTATTTTTTTCTAGATCTGATCCAGTTAATAACACATCCCAATTTTATTGATTTAACACAAGAATGCAATAAAAGTGATGAACAGGCCGGCCCGAGTGTGTCTAACAAAGACTGGGAAAGAGATGTCAGAGCTGGTCCAAGCAGCGCTAACAATACCCGAAATCCTGCACAAAGTCCCTTGAGGAAGAAAAGAGCTATAGCTCAGGTGATTCCGGCTCCGAGAGAAGAATCACACAATAGTAAGCTTTTTATTTGTAATATTTTTATAGCATTGGGGCCACATGCATTGCTATTGCAATTTTTGTTCTGATTTATCTAGCAATAATCTCATTAGGTCACATGCTTTAGCTGGTAAAGATACTTTGTCGACATCTGGTGGCACATTCTTCCTATTGCAATTTTTGTTCTGATTTATCTAGCAATAATCTCATTAGGTCACATGCTTTAGCTGGTAAAGATGCTTTGTCGACATCTGGTGGCGCATTCTTGCTATTGCAATTTTTGTTCTGATTTATCTAGCAATAATCTCATTAGGTCACATGCTTTAGCTGGTAAAGATGCTTTGTCGACATCTGGTGGCGCATTCTTGCTATTGCAATTTTTGTTCTGATTTATCTAGCAATAATCTCATTAGGTCACATGCTTTAGCTGGTAAAGATGCTTTGTCGACATCTGGTGGCGCATTCTTGCTATTGCAATTTTTGTTCTGATTTATCTAGCAATAATCTGCTTTAACTAATTCTTAAATTTCACTATTGATATGTTTTACATAAACTAATTAGTTAGGTCTGATTTATCTAGCAATAATCTCATTAGCTAATTTCCCCTTTATTATTTTCTAGATTCCAATTTAGATTTACTAATTATTTAATATTCATGTGGTTTTTAAAAGTCTTGACAATGTTTAATATTCATGTGGTTTTTAAAAGTCTTGACAATGTTTAATATTCATGTGGTTTTTAAAAGTCTTGACAATGTTTAATATTCATGTGGTTTTTAAAAGTCTTGACAATGTTTAATATTCATGTGGTTTTTAAAGTCTTGACAATGTTTAACCTCTGTATTCTATACAGATAGATCATCAGAGCCTGACCGAACCGATGATACCGAACCTGAGATAATTCAAGGTATGCTTTTCATATTTATTTTTAGATTATAATTTTTCATACTTTTATTATTTAACAAAGTAAATCTTTAAAGCAGTGATAGATATTATATTCAAACAGTTATTTTAAAAATGAATAGATTTGTTGTGATTTTCATATACTAATTATTTAAATTATTATTATTTTCAGACAGATCACCCCACATTGCGGACAATGCTGCTAACTGGACTGATACACAAATAAATGACTGGGAAAGAGCCAGTTGGAGAAATGATCACAGTGGCAATTCGTCGCAGAGGGGTGGGGAAACACCAACAGCTGGTGACGATGCATCCGAGGAGGAAACTGAATCACAGCCAGAGCAGAACAATAGTGTAGACAAGAGAATTGACTCTTTGCTCCATGAGCTGGTTGACAGGCAAGATTCTCTATTCGGCGAACTGCTTAACAGACAAACGGATTTCTTTACTGACTTTAATAACCGCATGGATACCAGGTTTCATGAGCTTCAAGGTAATTTACAGCAAGCAATAGAGATTCGCCTGCGTGACTTGCAAACACAGATGATTGAAAATTTCACATCAGTTCACGAAGCTTTACAAACACAACTGAGAGAGAGAACACTGATTGTAACACAGCTATGCGCGATTAATGGTTGTCTACAACATCGATAGATAATGCTTTTATAACCAATATAATTTTTGGTCTGATGACAATCTAAATGCTTTTTTATTTTTGAATCTATCCAACTGTATACTGTAATTTCTTCTATATTTGCATGTGTTTGTATCCCAAATATTTTGTAATCATTCTATATCTGATGTGATTTACAACCCTGATTGTCGTGTGCTTTTAAGCGATTGAATGCTTTTTTATTTTTGAATGTATCCGACTCTTTACTTTGTAATTTCTTCTATATTTGCGTTTGTTTCTGTCCGAGTAATCTATAATCAATCTACATCTGATGTAATTTACAACTCTGATCGTATCGTTACAGCATTGTGTATACTTCTGTTGTCATTGTTTTGTATTAGGCAGCCATCTTGTTTGTAGTCATTTTTTGTATGCATCCATTTTTATTTGTAGTCTTGCTGTATGAAGCGGCCATTTTGTATTAGGCAGCCATCTTGTTTGTAGACTTTTTTGTATGCATCCATTTTGATTTGTAGTCTTGCTGTATGCTGCCATTTTTGATTTCTAGTCTTGAGGTATG
>NW_015552918.1:31596-32191 GCF_001515605.1 Sinocyclocheilus anshuiensis | reverse complement strand
AACACTATGCGTTCGTCAGATCCCCCTACAGGTAACGTCGGCGAGGCTTTTTCCGGTAATAACGACTCTGAGCGACCGACGACTCCCCACACTGTCCCCCCTTCCGACACAGCACACCCGTCAACTAGCTCTACGGGTAATAACCACGATACTTGTCCTTCAGGCATGACCGAACCAAATCGTGTGAACACTGACTCACTGATACGACACTGCGGGGTCGTAAACGGTTATCATGTAACTCCTAGGCCCCGATTTAACAGTGTGGAATTGTGAAGGACTATGAATATGCGTGAAATAGGGTCTACGGATTTATTATCATATCACGTATTAATACACGAGAAAATTGAAGAGATAGCATCGTTTGCTACAACTATCGGTGGGGACTCTAGCGTGATTAATTTAACGATTTGATAGAACTATCGGTGGGGACTCTAGCGTGATTTATTTAACGATGAATGGTGAAAGCTTGAAATCACCCGTTAACGCCGTTTTAAGACCTGGTAATAATTACGACGTTAGTCTTTTTACCGAGCAAATTGAAAAACGACGTTAGCCTTTTTACCGAGCAAATCGAAAAATTTTTACAGAGCGACGA
>NW_015552918.1:26250-29736 GCF_001515605.1 Sinocyclocheilus anshuiensis | reverse complement strand
AATGGTGAAAGCTTGAAATCACCCGTTAACACCTGGTAATAATTAAGACGTTAGTCTTTTTACAGAACAAATTGAAAATTTTTTACAGAGCAACGATCAGTTATTGTCCGACGACGCAGTCGAGATCGAAGTCGACGTGGCCATGAACAGACATGGAGGGGGTCGGAGGCGTAAACTCACAGACATACCTCTACAACAGGTGATTAAAAAAAAAAGATGAGTTTATTCTGCCCTGTAAATAGGGGTGATAAATTGTGCCATTCTATCTGCCTCGCCTCGAACCTCGAACCTCAATTAAGCGAATTAGAAAGTCGTGCGACAGTCATTCACAACAACGCAGGATTCAAGACAAGATATAGCGAAGTTTGAAAATATGCTAGACATCAAAATTGTTGTATTTTACAGGACGAGTGCAGGAGCATTAGAAACGTTCAAAAATAATGCAGAAATTCATCCTAAAACCGTGTTTCTTTATTTACACGACGAGCATTACTACATAATTCTGAATCTGACGGCTTTCATAGGCGCTGACTATGTGTGTCAATTCTGCTATAAAGGATACTAAAAAATTCAAGATCACCATTGCAAACACGTCTGTAATGTTTGTTTCGACCGAGATTGTTACAAATACCCTAAAAGAATCGTTCACTGCCCCGATTGTCTACGCTTTTGTAATTCGAAACACTGCTACAACATGCACAAGAAGACTCCGCCCGGCAAAGAGAATCCCCCTTGCGACGTTATAAAATATTGCAAACTATGTAACAGATGGTACAACATTATAGGACCCGTCGATAGTCACAAATGCGCGCCCTTCCGATGCAGCGATTGCGGGGAAGAGCTGCACGACCGAGGGCTACATTTCTGCTACATACAGCCCCAACAGCCCAAGGAACCTAGCAAGAAGTATATTTTTATGACTTCGAAACTCGTTATGAAAATGGAAGACACATCGCTAATGTCGTTTGCGCAATCACATTTGACGGCGATCGATTTGTGTCTGAAGGCGTCAACTGCGTGGAACAGTTGATTAACCGGTTCAGACAGCCCCGATACAAAGGCTGCTGTTTCATAGCCCATTACGCATCCAGATTAGACTCTTTTCTAATTCTCGAATATTTTTGCAAAGTGGGTCTTACTCTCGTCATCATCATGCAAGGATGTAAATGAATCTTCATGTACGACGAAGCTTTTGCTCAGCGATACAGACAGTTACAGTTTCATCCCAATGGCTCTTTCTAAGATGCCCACCGCTCTAAACCTGACCACGATGGAGAAAGGCTACTTCCCCCATCATTTCAATAGGAGGGAAAATGAGAACTATGTGGGTCCCTACCCCGACAAAAAGTTTTACGGATATGAAAACATGTCAGATAAAGACCAGGTAAAGTTTGACGAGTGGTATAGCACCGTCTCGGTTAAATTATTTCGTTTCAGCAAGGAGTTGTATGCGTACGGCGTGAACGACGTCATCTTATTACGTGAAGCATGCATGAAATACCGAGAAGCGTTCATAGACTGTACCGAACTCGATCCGTTCAACTTTACCACTCTCGCGAGCTGTTGTATGGGGGTCTTCAAAACACATTACCTCGACAGAGACACACTGGCACTGACGCATAATAACATGTACGTCCAACACAGCAAGACTTACTCTAATGCGTCGATCGAATGGCTCGAGTATGTTACTGTAAGCATGCATGAAATACCGAGAGGCGTTCATAGACTGTACCGAACTCGATCCGTTCAACTTTACCACACTCGCGAGCTGTTGTATGGGGGTCTTCAAAACACATTACCTCGACAGAGACACTCTGGCTCTGACACATAATAACATGTACGTCTAACACAGCAAGACTTATTCTAACGCATCGATTGAATGGCTCGAGTATGTGAAAAAGACCCGAAACGTCGGCATTCACCACGCATTAAATCACGGCAAAGTGCAGATCGGCCGTTACTTTTTAGACGGCTACTATGAACAGGACGGGACGAGGTACGGGCTAGAATTCAATAGACCGACCCCTCGGTGATGGCTTTTATGAGTACTTATTCGGCTCCCGAGAGACTGAATCCTCGAGACACCCTTTTTGGTGGGAGGTAGATTTTACCAGCTTATACCCCTTCTGTCAAGCTAGGAAAAGCTATCCGATCGGTCACCCCAAATCATTTTTAATGATTTCGATCCGATTGAAAATTATTACGGACTTATCAAGGCAACCGTGTACCCCCCACACAAATTACTCCACCCGGCCCTGCCTTACAGATGCCGAGGTAAACTCATGTTTGCTTTATGCCGAACTTGCGCTCACACCGAAAACCAGACGTCGAGCTGTAACCACACGGATGAGGAGAGAGCTCTCTTGGGGTGTTGGGTCAGTATCGAACTTTTAAAAGCGATCGAGAAGGGATACGTTGTGGCCAAGGTCGATGAAGTTTGGCAACTATGACCTGCTTAAATTGTACGACATTAAATTTGTTGAAGGAATACCGATGTCTCTGAATGATGATCATTTACTACCTACCAATAAAGCTAACCTTCTGATTTTGGCCGATATGATGAGCGAAGCTAGCGGAAACGCTCAGGTCGAAAAAGTCTTCACGCAGTTTGTACATCACCGAAATCTTAGTGCTATTTATATAGTACAGAATTTATTCGCTCAAGGTAAATCAAGCAGAACCATCAGCTTGAACACTAATTATTTAATTTTGTTTAAAACCCCCCGGGACGCTAATCAGGTGATGGTATTAGCTAAGCAGATGTATCCGACGAATGCGAAATACTTTATGGAGCGTTATCAATACGCTACGAGTCAGCCTTACGGTACATTATGATAGACTATAAAGCAAAAACACCGGAACAATATCGGCACAGAACTGGATTGCTTTCTGATCGTCAAGTGATCTATCTCCAGAAAAAAAGAAGAATCTGATCATTCGTCATGTCCGCCAAGCTTTGTAAGCATCTACCTCTGCTAAAGATGATACATAAAGCTAAGCCTAAACAACGTCGTCTTATTTTACAGTCGTCGTCCAACGAACTCATTTTAGCACTCTGCGAAGAGGCGCTAAACATCCTTTACGGTACGATTCCGATCAACCGACAGCAATACCAAAAACTGAAAAGGAGAAAATCGGAAATTAAATTTCTAGCCAATAAGAAAATCGGTATAACAGCCAAGAAACGAGTTTTCAACCAGAACGGCGGCTTTCTTTTACCTCTCCTAAGCATCGTGGTACCCTTTATTTCCAGTTTAATATAGTCTAGACAGGGTTGAGCATAGAATATGCCGAGAAGATGTATCTTGTCCCCCAGAACCAGCTGGAGATGTTGAAATCCGGAACCGCTCGCAAGAACATTCAACAGGTCGTAGGGAATGATCTGGATACGGCCATAAGAAATATTTGACTCAGGACCGATTTGGATCAACGTGAAAAAGCCAAACTTTACTCAAACATCCTAACAAGGTTTTTGACGATCGTTAA
>NW_015552918.1:20344-25730 GCF_001515605.1 Sinocyclocheilus anshuiensis | reverse complement strand
CGTAGGTCGCCCCTGTTTTTTCTCTCCTAAAATCTTTTCCACCTTAAACGCTTTGTTTTTGCTCACGATTATTTCTTCTTTGTAAAACACCCCATCGATGACGTCGCCATCATGATCAGAGTCTGTAAACAGGTGGATTACACTGAATACACGCTGAGATA
Organism: Sinocyclocheilus anshuiensis; assembly: GCF_001515605.1. NCBI lineage: Eukaryota > Metazoa > Chordata > Actinopteri > Cypriniformes > Cyprinidae > Sinocyclocheilus > Sinocyclocheilus anshuiensis. The sequence continues at coordinate 25,569 of NW_015552918.1, read as the reverse complement.
GTGAAAAATTCATCGGTGTAGTTCTGTTCATAACCCTTGGTGAACGGTCCTCGCACTTTAGAAATCCTGACCACATCTCCTACTTTATATTTAAATGCGGTGTGCTCATTCTTCTTCACACCACCGTACAAGTTTTGAAATACGGTACCTTCATTTTCTTTGCTGACATCGGTCGGTCTCATCTTAATACTTCTATGGTAACTGGAGTTGTACCTCTGCATAATATCTTGCAAAACATCTATGTATCTCCGTGAATTTGTGGCGGATAAAAATCTCCACATTCGTCTTTTTAATGTTCTATTAAATCGCTCTACGACGCTGGCCTTAAAATCAGTAGCCGTAGCAAAATGATGAACGTCGTGCTTTTTCATTATGTGCTCGTTCTTCTTCACACCACCGTACAAGTTTTGGAATACGGTACCTTCATTTTCTTTGCTGACGTCCGTCGGTCTCATCTTAATACTCCGATGGTAACTGGAGTTGTACCCCTGCATAATATCTTGCAAAACATCTATGTATCTCCCTGAATTTGTGGCTGTTAAAAATCTCCACATTCGGCTTTTTAACGTTCTATTAAATCGTTCCACGACGCTGGCCTTCAGATCATTAGCCGTAGCAAAATGATGAATGTCGTGCTTTTTCATTAAATCTTGAAAATGTTTGTTAAAAAATTCTGTCCCCTTGTCCGTCTGCAATTTCTTTGGAACGCGCACCTCTTCGAGTATAGACTTGAGCTCTTTAGTAACTTCGACGCCGCTCTTATTCTTTAGAGCTCAAGCCCAGGCATACTTGCTAAATACGTCGATACAGGTCAGCAAATATTTATTATTATCATTTTCCTTGGAGTATGCCGACAGGTCAACGAGATCCGCTTGGACCTGCATATCCACCCCATACACCACGACTCTATTACGTTTGTAGTTTATAGGGGCTGTTCTGTGTAATGTTCACGCATCCTACCCCTCCAGCCAGTCTAAAACCTGTTTATCACTCAGACGGACGCTGCTATCCTTTAAGACGGCATCTTTTAACCGTTTTTTACCTACTAAAGAACCGGGGTTGGCCAGTGTGTAATAAACCTTTTTCATGAGCTCAGACATATTGACGTTTCAACTCTCCACAAAAGAATAACGCGTACAAGTGTCATGTTTCCAAAAGAATAACACGTACAAGAGCCATGTTTCGGTCTTTTATTAAAAAATATAGAGTTAGTGACAAGAATAGTTTTTTTTTTTTTTTTCAAATCGGACACATAATGACAAGAATAAAATTCAAATCTGATACATAATGACAAGAATAAAATTCAAATTGGTTACATAATGACAAGAATAAAATTAAAAATGTTTACATAGTGCCGGTATAAGAATAGAAATAAAAAAATGTTTAAATAATGAATGTATGATATGAGTAATAATAAAAACTGATAGAATGATGTTACAGACTGTCTAACCAGTAAAGACAATTTACACATGACATATACCCCCGATCTAGTATGTAGTCGACCAGAATTTCAACCATTTCACAGATCTTGTTTTTCTCATTTTTTGAAACAAGCTTCACACATACATCAGTTACATATGTACACATACATAGTACCTCGCCAACTCCTAACCCTCGACCGGCAGCTGATATCTCATCTAGAATTTTTCTGAGCATTACAGAGGGTGTATCGGCCCTGTTGACACACATGTCGATCAATACATCCCATGTATCCGTAGCGCTTCTCATAACGTCCATTTGTTTCTTGAGATTTTTTATACGGTTCGTTTGCCCCTCGTAATCTTTTTCAGGATCACACTTGTACTCGACGGCGTCGTAAACGACTTTCTTGTAGGACTCGTCCAGCAGCTTTTCCCTGATTTCTTGTAGTTATGCTACGATGAATGGTTCGTCTCTTAATTCGTGTAGGATAACGCCGGTAGTTCTTTGAATCCTCAGATTGTTGTTGGTCATTAAGCCGCAGCGGCGTAGAGTGAAGTCGATAATGGTCTGAAGATCGGGTTTGAACAGCTTGCAGGACAGCTCGTCGAAGCATGAGTCGAAATAGTATGCGGCAGGCTCAAACAGACAGAAATGTTGCAGCTGGCTCGGATGGTCCGTTGCACAACCCTCGCACTCCTCCCTCAGTTTGTTGTCTATGATGTGTTGCAGCAGCAGCACGATCGTGGCTTTTATGATTTTGAACCCGATACCGCTGAAGCACCCATCTGTGGTATCGAACCCTGTGCGGGCGGAGGTAGTGCACAGGTCTTTTAGGTAACTCAGGTTACGATATCCGAGTTCTGTGCAGAATTTATCCAAGCATTCTTTGTGCAGGTCGGGTGAGCGGTGTTCGTCTGTCGGAATATAATCGATAGCATTATCATCAGGAGCAACGAGGTTGAAAGGAGCGTAATCGCATTGTAAAGAGTCTTCTTGAGACATGTTGGAAATGTGGTGTGGGAAGGGTCTTACTGTTCTTTATAATGGCTGTAGTAAATGGGCGGGGACGGCAACACCCCTGAACTTTTGCCGGGGTAACTCTAGGGGTGAAACAGCCTCGTTTTAATTTTGTTATATCCGTCGTGCATGTCACACCACTTGAACATTTTGTTTACGATCGAAAAAGGTCTATGAACTTCAATTCACTCACCACCAGAGGTCACCCTTCCATTACATTGACTCTCGCCCTACACAAACTGTTGCATGTCATCCTGGACTACATATCCCATCATCCACCGCACTGATTGCACACAGCTGTAACAATCACACATTCACTATATAACACTCACTCAGATCCCTTTCAAACTGCTGAGAATTGTATGCGCATATCGCTAGCTGTGATAGCTACGTTACGGAGCCTACTTGAAGTTTCATAGTCTCTGGATATTGTTAGCCGCTTATCGACCACGCCCGTTTTGGATTACTCTGCTGTCTTGCCCTCAATATAGCTGTTTGCCAATGTTTGATTTATGCCTGTTTCTGACCACGTCTCCAGAATAAAGCTTTGCACATGGATCCGCACGTCTCACGTCTCGTCAGCCCCGTATAACACATACATTTAATAAGGTTAAAAAATATTGGCCTTTATTAAGGTAAATAACATCCTGGAGTAAATATAAAAAATAAGAAGATTTAAGTACGTAAAAGCTGATAGAGCACTGATGAAAATATAGCTTCTTATGTTTATGCCACCAAAAATCTTTGGTATATTGTCTGCTGATATGAACATTTTATTGTATGTTAATAATAGCATTTTTGACAGTGAGGATATCATCCTGATAACCGGGGGGGAAGGTTTTGTGAAATTAGGCTTTTATTGTCATTACATTACACTGTATGGGACATTTTATTTTTGTTCAAAAAATAAATAAATAAAATAAAAGGTAACACTTTATTTTGATAGTCCATCTGTTGAGACTCTACTAGTTATCAGTACTCATTTAGTAGCATGTCAACAGTGAATCAGTTGACATTCAACAACATTGTTTCAACAGACAAGTAATATACGTTCAACTAACTGCCAGTAGATTTTAAGGTGCATTTCAAATTCTAATCTATAGATTTTACAAAAAAGTTGCCAGTTGACTGTCTACATGTTTTTCGCAACAGATTATTAACCAATAGTCAGCTAACTTTCTGTAGATTGTGTTACCATCCTCTAAGTTGTCTACCAACTACTCAAAATCAATGTCAATTGAAAGTCTACAGTCATGTCAACTTATGATCAAGACCATATTACATCATCCTTACTCAAGGGTCTCAAACGTATCAAATTAATAATTATTTAAGACCTCGTTTTTTATCAAAATCACTACTTTAATATCTTTTGATAGTCAACTAAACATTAGTTGCTTACATGTTGCTTGTCAACTAATCTAAAGTTTACGATCAGCAGACTATTAGTAGGCATTCTCAACTAAGCATTTGCAGATATATTTTAGGACTATCCAATTAAAGTGAAAAACAGTTGATGACAGTAGAAAGTCTATAAGCTATCAACAGAACACATGCAGTCATTCATTAATTATTTGCTACATATTTACTACTTTAAATGAGAAGTCAATACCAGACAATGAAGTACAATACAATAAACACTATAGGCAGGACATTAGAAAAAGTTTTATTAACAATATATTTATACAACCCATTGTTCACTAGGGTATCAGATCTAAACAGTCTGATTATGTGTGGCAAACTTTACATTAATTAACATTATATGAAAAAACTCCCCTGAGGAAAGAAAAAAAAACATGCTGCACATATGTCTTTACCATGTTGTCTTATTGGAGGTGTGGCATAGGGAAAAAAAACTTGAACAACAGCCACCACCATTTCAAATTATGAAAAATAAAACTTACCTAGTTAACGATAATTTACTTAAACTTATCTAGTTAACATCCTGTTGCCTACATTCAGTCTTTCTTGGCAGAAAAGGGGATGAGCTGTTTGTTGTTTTTCATTTCAATTATCTTTTCTGCTAGTTCACCAACTATTTTTTTCTGACAAAGTTATGCTAGTTTCAAAAGTGTGTATTTACCCTTGAACTGGTCTAGGATACTTTTGTCTGCTATGTAAATCTCTGCAATTGCTGCCATGTCTTCCACAGCATTTCTTGAAACGCAAGCTTTCTTGAAAGCTGTGGTCATCCTGAAACCTCTTTGCACAAGTTTGAGGACCCGCCGATATCTTTTCACCACATCTGAGACGGAGGCAACTGAAAAGAAAACAATGTGAATAAATCACCAAAGATTGTTGTCTTTTGTGCTGTCATAGTTGCAGGGTGAGCCACAGTGTTTCCCATATATTTTCTCTTTAAAAGGGAGGCTATCAGCCTCAGGAGCTTATCATTTGATTCAGAACATTTGTCGTATTTTATAGTAGGTAGTGTGAGGGCAGTCTGCCAATTAAAGCAAGACCATTTGCTGATTATTTGTTCTAAAAAAATTCTGGTACACCTCATCCAGGCATAATAGGTAAGTGCATACATAGTGGATCTCTGTTTGCTTCATTCATAACATATGTAAGAAACCTGTAATAAAAATACAAGCTAGATATGGATCATCACTGATTCAAGGAAAACAAACAGCACAGAATTGTGGGGCACTGGCTGTAACAGAACAGTTAAGCTTTTGACATGTTAAAGGAATTGTTCACCAATAAATGAAAATTCTGTCGTTAATTCCCCACCGTCATGTCGTTCCAAACCTGTAAGACCTTCGTTCATCTTCGGAACACAAATTAAG
>NW_015552918.1:13210-18320 GCF_001515605.1 Sinocyclocheilus anshuiensis | reverse complement strand
ACCCGTAAGACCTTCGTTCATCTTTGGAACACAAATTAAGATATTTTTGATGGAATCCGAGAGCTCTCTGACCCTCCCATAGACAGCAAGCGTACTAACACGATCAAGGCACAGAAACGTAAGGACATCGGTGAAACAGTCTGTGTGACATCAGTGGTTCAACCTTCATTTTATGAAGCTATGAGAATAGTTTTTGTTCACAAAGAAAACAAAAATAACTTTATTCAACAATTCTTCTCCTCCGCGTCACCCTAGAGCCATGGAGAGTACCATTTTACCGATGTCCTTACTGCGTTTCTGTGCCTTGACTGTGGTAGGACCAGTGGAGGGTCAGAGAGCTCTCGGATTTCATCAAAAATATCTTAATTGGTGTTTAACAAAGGTCTTGCAGGTTTGGAACGACATGAGGGTGAGTAATTAATGACAGAATTTAAATTTTGGGGGGAACTATCCCTTTAGTGTCATGTCATTTAAAAGAGAGACGATGGAAGAGAGAGATGTTGGGGAATAGTGTACATACTGCCTCAAATCCAATATAAAGCACTTAGCTAAAAATGATAACCTAAACACCTAAAACCTAAATAAATACAGCATGTTTTAAGCCTACCATACCCGTTCTCCTTTCCTGCCTGACCTCTTCGCCTTTTTGTTTTCTTTTTTCTTTTTTTGCTTCTCTTCTTGCCATTCTTCTTTTTATGCTTCTTTTTCTTCTTTTCCTCATCCGAAGAGTCAGAGGTAGAGCTGGAGTCATCAAAGCTTGAATCAGTGCTAGTATCAGTGCTGGAGTCCAACATCATGGCCTGTGGCTCCTCGTCTTCAGTGGCCGGTATCTCCATGTTCCCATCTGTCAAATGATGAAACAAACACAAATAAACTTTAAAGTGTAACTTCACCCTCTGCTCTGCACCTATACCCACTGCATAACTTTGAAGAATATTATTAATGTGGTGGAGATTACATTGTGTCTAAGGAGACATTAGAGAATTACAAATAATGTAAACAAAATCTCTTAGGTTTCATATATACAAAAACAAGAAAATGCATAAGGCTATCAGATCTGAACAGTCTGATTATGTCTGGCAAAAATGACATAAAAACACAACAACAACAAAACAAACATGCTGGACTGCATGGCCAGCACTACAATTAATCAAAGTCTTTACTATGCAGTGTTATTAAAGGTATGTGTGATTTAGGGGAAAACAAACTAGGCCAACAACACCAAGGCAAATAACAAGTAAAATAAAATAAATAATAAAAAATATATAAATGATTAATTAATGAATTCTGCCTTTCATGACAGTGGGTATGCTAATCGAGTTAATGCATTATCAACATTTACAGAAAGATCCTAAACTGTGGTTAAACTGTGATCTGTGGTTACCATTCCTTATGTCCTTGAGAAGTCTTCCAAGTACACAATGTTTATGTCTTCTGGCCAACCAGTAAGTCCACTCAATAAAGCGGAGTTGTTTTTTTAAGGCCTTCTCAGACCGATTCCCCCGCATACGCCAAATTTCCCTCTTGTACGTCTGCCACGCTCTCTCAATGTTTTGAGTATGTAGTCCTGTTTGTGGATCTACATAGTTCTGGCTGTGGTTAACTCTGACATGCTTGTAGCCCTCCTGGGAAAGGCTGGTATATGCTCTCCACTCATCACTCACAACTAGACTTTCTCTTTTGACATGTTTTTTGATTATTGGAACAAGGGTCTCTTCACAAGGCGAAGAATTGGACGTCTACTTGCCATTTTGATTTCAAGTATACCGAACACCCACGTTCACTTTCTCTTCCAGGTGTTGTAACAGGCACAGGCCTGTTGCCATGTCTTCTCTGACTGAGTGTAATATTACTACACACCACTAGAGGCACCATGAGACTGTAGTGTATGGTATATACCCAGGTGTGTGGTAGAGCAAGACAGATTTGTGGGGCAGAGGAAGCATGGCTTACCTTCTGTGTTTGCACAAACCACTTTGAGTCCTGATTGGGAAACTTTGGGTTTTAAGCTCAATCAAAGTAAGGAGTATATTCTTTTCTTCCCTTCATTTATTTTATGTATTTTTGGGGTGGTTTTTGTATGGGTTTGTAATCAATTCACATGCTTTTTCTGTGTGGTATGAGATTGTTATAGAATGGCATCACTGCTAATGTTAAGTTTATGTCTAATATTGTAGAAGGACTCTTTATTGCTACGAGCAGTGGTATGGTTACCATTCATTGCTTGGAGTTCACAAGATGATGTTCATCCATGAACTGCATCTTTACGTCACCTTGTGGATCTCTTGGATCTCATGCGCGAGGATTGTAAAGATTTAACTTTTTCTTTTTGGAGTTGCCTACATATGGGATTTATTCTTCTTGGATTGGAGTTGTTCTATGTTCAAGACCATTATCGCCATCTTTACTGGACTGTATCTTGCATCAGTGGACTATATCAGATAAGGCTTTTATGTTGATTTCAACTCATGCACTGTTGTTACAACTGGCTTGATATCAGGCTGTATTTTTGTTGTTTTGTTTTTTTGTTTTGACCCTTAGGTCTCCCAGTCTGTGAAGCCTACCGGTTGACACGTTCGGTCAGGTTTGTTTCTTTCTAACATTCTCAGTTGTTTGTTTGATGGTTGGTTTATATAAAATTGCAAAAACACATTTTTTTAATTGGCTGACTGTCTTATGTGAATTATACCTGGTTTAGATTATATCTATGTAGTTGGCAGTTCCCTTCCTTAAAAATCAGACCTATAGCAGTCTTACACTTAATGTGGTTAAGGTTGTTATAGTGTTACCGAAGCGTCCTCTTGCATACTACAAAACAGTATGAACCGTGTTAGAAAATAATCAAAATAATCTCTTGACCTTGTAAAAATGTATTACTAGACAGGTGTAATTATATGCAAAAAAATTATCAACCAAAACTTTTACATTCTTTTAAGCAACTTTTTAAATTTTGTATAATACAATAAATATGCATACAAAATAAGAAAAAAGTAAACAAAAATTATATATAATCAATCAGTATAAACTGATTGACAGCTTTGGGGAAAGTGATGCACATATTGATGTCAGCTCTTTCAGGTTCTACAAAATTTAACACATTTCGTTAAGTGCATTGCACATTTAGATTACGTTACCTTGCGTTTATGGCAGAACTTGCTCTCATCAATGTGAACAATGACATTACCCAGGTGAAAAATAAATGTATTTAAATTGTGCTTTTTCAGACATACTTACTATATTTAAATTATACTATACTAAGTGCATATTAAATGTATTATTTTGAAACAACTTTAAGTATATTAAGTGTATTTCTAGATATGCTTAAGTTTGTAATATATTTAATATATTGAAATTGTGTTAAATTGGAACCACTTTAAGTATATTTAGTGCAATTTAAGTGTATTTCTTAAAACACATTTAAAATGTCCTTTTAATACTTCATGAACTACAGTTAGAGTATATTTGAATCATCGTTTTAATGTACTTCAAGTACATTTCAATTGTATTTCAGCTCATTGGAAATGCATTAGCATTACACTACTAGTATATTTTAAAGCTGCTTTTTTCAGTATATACACACACGTACACACTTTGATATCTAGAAAACTTTAATGTATTATATATTGTTGTGTACATTACAAATATTCATAAAGTACACTAAAAAAGGACAACAGCATATATACTTTGGTGAAAAACAAAAAATACCATTAAATGTATTAAAATGCACTTGAAATACAAGTATGTTTATAGTATATTTGTATTACTACAAACATACTCGAGTACATTTTAATACATTATAAAAAACATAAATAAAAAAAGACTGAAATGCTATGGCAGTAAATACATTAAAAGTATGCTTCTGTTTAGCATATTTCTTAGAAGTATAACTAAGCATATATTTAATACAAAAGTACTTCTAGTATACTTTTTAGAAATATATTAAAATGCAATTCAATATTTTTATTGCACTTCAAGTAAGCATTTTGGGAATACAAATGTATTATAAACATACTACTTGAATTTCAAGTATATTTTTAATACATTTAATACTACGTCTTTTTCACCTGGGTAACTCCACCAACTTACTGCCTCTTTTTCTTTCTGTGCTTTTCCAGGCTTTTTACACAAATTCTTTGGAGTTTCATTGACATCATAGAAAGTGTTGCTGTGCTCTTTGCAATGCCATCTTGAAGCATGTCTACTTGCCGTAGATGTAACCCTGTGCAAATCTACAAAGGATTAACAAAATTGACTACCATTAAATAAGAGCAGTACATTTTCACATAAAGAAAATCTATGATTTCTGAAATGGTAGGCTACAAAGCATAATTTGTTGATTGTATTTTGGACATTAGTTTTTTTGACTATTGACATGTTTCTGCTCAAATTCTAAACATAAAGCATAAGCATAAAAACACATTCTGTCCACCAACCATAGCTGACTAAACAGTACAGTATAGTATAGTAACTAAAAGTGATGCTCATCGCAACACAGTGCCACATCAACAGTCACCAACATAATCTTCTGTTAGAAATGTACATTACATAGTTAAAATTATGGTCAAAATATAAGCAGCACGCTTTTTTTTTTTTATAACTTTTTGGTTATTATAACATGTATGGCACACTACGGTGACATATTACAGTACAGGACTTTCTTTTGTAATATATGCTAGGCTAGACGGACCATAATATCTTTTTAAATCCATGCCAACATAAACTATTATAGCGTATGCTGTAGTGCAATTGTGTTCTATTCAACTCAAAAGCACTATACAAATAGTGCAATATGCCAAATATTGTTCTTATGAAATGCACTTGCATTGCTTACCTGTGTATGTACTTCATCCATGTGAATAGACTGCAGTGTGATTGTGAAAAGAGTGACTTTGACCTGACACTTCTTTTCAACCGCCCACATCTTTTACGTCGACACTCCCTGGGAAGTTTTAGGAGATCAAATTAAATGATATACAGAAATTTGTAACATTTGTCTTTCAACACACACACACACAGTAAGTTGTATATATATATATATATATATATATATATAAATAAATCTTGTAAAAATCATTTTATGATTTAGATGTTGATCAATACTTTATTTATT
>NW_015552918.1:9931-12972 GCF_001515605.1 Sinocyclocheilus anshuiensis | reverse complement strand
TTTAAATACAGGTGTTTAAATGAAAACAAACTGATTACTGTGCTCATAGTAACATCTGTGTTAAAAAAAAAAATCCGTTGTAGTTATTTGTTGTGACGGGCAGCCCAGAGAGAAGCTACAAGAGCTTACATCGAATTAAATATCACATATTTGATCCAGTTTACTCCAAAATATAAATGGTAATCAGGGGGAAAATTGTGGGGCATGATGTGGGGCTTCTAATTATAAACAAACGCGAAATACACAGACACTCTTATTTTGAAATATCTGTGTTTTTACTACTTCCAGCTGCTCATTCAAACAGATTAGCTAAAAATGGAAGTAAAATCGTGATGAAAAATTGCGGTCTTACAACGATCTACAATAAATTACAATATAACGTAAACACCGTTAAGTACTGTATATTGTCATTATTCATTAAATGCAGATCAAAAGCAATCACTGCGTGCTGTATCATTACCAACTGCTCGGAAACCGCGCACCAGTAGAACCCGCAACATTTATTTAAATAATAGCTTTCTGAACTTTAATACTTTTTTGGAAGTTTAAGGCATTTAGCTTTTCCTTCCCCAGAATACCATTTCAAATAATTACAAAGATTTTTATACACTTTATATTTACGAGTTTCTATGACCTTAAATTTATATATAAACAAAATTAATTTAAGACTTTAAATGTTAGCAAGTATTAATGTATAGCACAAAATGCCCTCCTACAGTAGGAATAGCGGCATTCTACTAATATAACTTACTAATGTTTGCCAAGGAGGAAACCCTATCTACAAGGTTAACTACCTATTGCAAAACAAAATATGAACCTACAGTTTTCAAGAATTTATTCTTACCAGATGTAACAATCCTTGGTCTGGGAGGGAACCATGTTCATTTTATGCCCGCAGTTTTTGCATTTAATTTTGCGTTTTAACAAGCCAATCATTTGCAACCATTGGATTAATTTTAAAGATGATTTTTTTAGTTTCTCTAACATAAACTTTAGTCAAAAGTTTTCTCTCCAGTGAATCCATAGAGCCGGCAGATCGAGCTAGTAACTGTCTGTCAATTCATTGACCAAGACAACACAACAATTAAAAACTGGCGCACTTTCATTTTATTGGCTAAATATGTTATCAGACACACCTACCATGGTTGAGTGTTGGAAGAGTTGACACGTGACTGAGCACTTCTACAATCGGATTGGCCAAGTCGCACTGCTTACTTATCTGAAAATTAAATTTGGCGGTCCAGATGGTAAGAGTTAACTCCACTGGAAATATTGTTCTTTTTTTATTTTTAGAAAGCGGTCGCTATTACTTGCATGTTAATGTGGCACTACCAAATGAAAGGAAATGTTAACCACAATTACATTTATCCGACTAAGCCACCCTGGTGGGAGGCCAGGGAAATAACTCCCAATAAAAGGGCACACAGGTAAGTTTCACCAATTGAAGGCGAGGAAATAAGGGAGACGTGAGTATCAATACAAGAAATACACTTTATTTTAAAATCACCGGCATCAAGTAAAATTCTCTCTCACGAAACACTTTACAATAAACAATACATAGCCAGAAAAATAAAGTAAATTAATGCTATAATATAGCTGCAAAATAAATCAAAACCAACACAAAAAAAAACAAAATAGCCACAAAACTAATCCAATAAATATAGCAACAATTTACTCTTTTGACAAAGGAAATTAAATCAAAGAAATAAAACTAGTAGAAAGCCCTGCGGACACAATGCTCAGAAGCTAGCGTTAACAGCCCCAGCGACTCGCGGAGCCGCACCGCATGACCGTAAACGACACGATCAAACATAAACAAACAAAAAAATATATCCATAAGCAAAACAGCAGCGTCGTCGCAAGAAGTCCTTGCTAGGAACAGGGTTTGAAAATCTTGATATTTCCCCTTTACGTTTAAACAAGGAGTACGAGAATTAATCTAAATTCACAAAACCCCAAAAAGCAAAACCAACACAAAAAAAATTAAAAATAGCTGCAAAACTAATCCAATAAATATAGCAACAATTTACTCTGTTGACAAAGGAAATTAAATCAAAGAAATTAAACTAGTAGAAAGCCCTGCGGACACAATGCTCAGAAGCTAGCGTTAACAGCCCCAGCGACTCGCGGAGCCGCACCGCATGACCGTAAACGACACGATCAAACATAAACAAACAAAAAAATATATCCATAAGCAAAACAGCAGCGTCGTCGCAAGAAGTCCTTGCTAGGAACAGGGTTTGAAAATCTTGATATTTCCCCTTTACGTTTAAACAAGGAGTACGAGAATTAATCTAAATTCACAAAACCCCAAATGTGAAAAACTGGAGAGGCATACTCACCAGTTATGTTGAACCAACACTAGACGCACAGCTGTATGGCTACTCACTACGGGTGCCGCAACTCAGTCTACCATGCCAGCATTCACCCACCTGCCCTCGTCGCTAGCACGGAGCACAACAAACAGTAAATACCACGACTTAAGCCCCGTTCACACCGCCAGCGACTTTTTTGCTGCTTGTCGCTTGTAGCTGGCAATTGATGTCGCTAGTGTGGGCGTTCCCACTACTGGTTGCCTAGTTACCCCGTAACGCTCCACCAGAGCCATAGAGAGAGAGGGTATTACTTGTGCACTAGACAGCATCTTGCCATGAGACCGTTCCCTCTGCAGAGAAGTAGGATGTGAAGGCCTCCCTGACCCTGATGGCCTCTCTAGCTGAGTTGTTAGCAGCAAGTCTTCCCAGACCTGGCAGTGGCTCCACCTCACCAGCTGGGATGTTTATCCTCACTGCAGGTGTCTGGGTTGTCCTCCGCAGGAAGTTATGGAGAGCACAGGTGGCTTTAACACACATCTCTGCAACATCAGGGTGAACCTCAATGGCACGCCTGTACATCCTCCACTGGGACGAAAGGATCCCAAAGGCATTTTTCAACAACCAGCCGAGCCCGGGACAGACGGCAGTTCAAGATGCGATGCTCTCTTGGAAGTATGCGCCCGGGGAATGGTCTCATGAGGTTTCTACGTAGTGGAAACGCCTCAT
>NW_015552918.1:0-3625 GCF_001515605.1 Sinocyclocheilus anshuiensis | reverse complement strand
GAAATAAATTTTGTTTATGGCGCTATTTAAAAAATTGTCCTATATGTTCTGTCAAAGACAGAACAAGCGGCACTAAAGCCCCGTTCACACCGCCATTTTGCTGTTTGCTGCTTGTCGCTTGTAGCTGGCAATTGATGTCGCTAGTGTGGGCGTTCCCACTACTTAGTTACCCCGCAGAGAAGTAGGATGTGAAGGCCTCCCTGACCCTGATGGCCTCTCTAGCGGAGTTGTTAGCAGCAAGTCTTCCCAGACCTGGCAGTGGCTCCACCTCACCAGCTGGGATGTTCATCCTCACTGCAGGTGTCTGGGTTGTCCTCCGCAGGAAGTTATGGAGAGCACAGGTGGCTTTAACACACATCTCTGCAACATCAGGGTGAACCTCAATGGCACGCCTGTACATCCTCCACTGGGACGAAAGGATCCCAAAGGCATTTTTCAACAACCAGCCGAGCCCGGGACAGACGGCAGTTCAAGATGCGATGCTCTCTTGGAAGTATGCGCCCGGGGAATGGTCTCATGAGGTTTCTACGTAGTGGAAAAGCCTCACCAGCAACAAACACATGTGGCTGGGGTCCTCGGTGGTCAGCTCCAGGTAGTGGCAGGTCAGCAGGGAGTTGGAGGGTGCCTGATCGAAGTGCTTGACCAAAAGCTGAGTTAGCAAGAATCCCACCATCGCTGGTCCTCCCATAGCCCCCGACATCAATTACCCTGAAACAATACTGGGCATCCACAACTGCCAAGAGAACCAAGGAGAAAGTTGCCTTGTAGTTGCAAAACTGGGATCCTGAGTTAGGAGGCGCTTTCAGGACAACATGTTTCCCATCAAGAGCTCCACAGCAAAGAGGAAAATTCCACCTCTCCTCAAACTTTTGCAATTGACCTCCTCCTCTGTGGTGGGCACAGGCATGAACTCTTCCACGATGCAGTCCCAAATTGCAGTGGCAACATCGGGGACAATCTTGGTGACTTTGGAGACCCCAACACGGAAGCTGTTGGCGATTGTCCTGAAGAAGTCACCTGTGGCAAGGTATCTGGAGCATAGAAAACAAGTAAAATCAGCTGTAGTATGGTATTTGTATTTTATTAACATGGCTACAAAAAAATTCTGCCAAATAATGTCAGTGTATATACAGTAGTAAAATGTAATGCACATTAATGCAGGATTAATACTCAACCTAAAACATATAATACACTGATATTTTAGGAGAATGTATACTTTGTTACTTTAAGTAAATATTGCTGACATTACATATTGAATACTTTACTTGGCAGGGTTTTGAATATAGTATTTATTTCCATTTTAAATGGCATTATATTAATCAGCTACAGTTCTGATCGATCCAAACGCCATAGCTTACAGTTTTTTGACCACTTCGTTATTTTGGCTTGATTTTTCGTTTGTTGTAAATATGACCTGAATTTAGAAATGCTTTTAAGGCAAAACTTTTGCGTTTAATAAACGAAATTAAATATTGAAATGAAGTGCAAAATAACCGCTGTGAAACTGCCCCTCAGCTGAGACAGATGGACAGGCGCTCCGCAGCTGAGACGGATCGCCGATCGGCGTGCGGTTGGCGACAGCTGGATTGTGACTGGAGCGCTGATACATGTGATGCTGAGCATTTACTGTTTGTAAAACTACTAATAAATTAAGTGGATGCCCTTTATAAACCTGTTAGATTTTGATGTTTTATTTTTGAGATTAATAAAATTGAATGTTTTAAAAACGTAATAGCTAAGCATTTTTTTGAGTGTTTAGGATTATGGGAACAAAAATAAAACTTCCCGCTAAAAACTTTATAAGAATGTTAGGGGATAATGTTCTAATAATGTTGTGACTAAACATTTATAGAAGGTCATCACAGAACTTTTGTGTTTTTAGAGAATGTCATCCTACCTTTTAGAAGAACGTTTTAAGAACAAAAATAAAACTAAAAACTTTATAAGAATGTTAGGGAATGATGTTCTAACAATGTTTTCACTAAATAATTTTAGAATGTTTTTAGAGAATGTTATCCTATCTTTTTGATAGAATGTTCTGGGAGCATAAATAAAACTACCCGCCAAAAACATTGTAAGAATGTTAGGGAATGATGTTCTAACAATGTTATCACTAGACATTTTTAGAATGTTATTCTATCTTTTAAGAGAACGTTCTGGGAACAAAAATAAAACTACCCGCCAAAAACATTGTAAGAATGTTAGGGAATGATGTTCTAACAATGTTATCACTAGACATTTTTAGAATGTTATTCTATCTTTTAAGAGAACGTTCTGGGAACAAAAATAAAACTACCCGCCAAAAACATTGTAAGAATATTAGGGAATTATGTTCTAACAATGTTATCAATAAACATTTTTAGAATGTTTTTAGAGAATGTTATCCTATCATTTGAGAGAACGTTCTGGAAACAAAAATAAAACTACCCTCTAAAAACATTGCTAGAACAATCCATGGTAATGTTCTTAGAACATTTTTAGAACAAAACATTCTAGCTGATAGATACAAGAGAAGTCCCACTGTGAAACTACTGTGAAAGTTATTTCTGAGAGTGCAGTTAGATACAAGAGAAGTCTCACTGTGAAACTACTGTGAAAGTCATGCAGTTATTAACCTGGAATATACTGTCATTTCACACTAAAGTTTTTAACAGTGTATGTAATTTAAGAAAACAGAAAAATACTGTATAAACATGCAGTAATATTTCTCTATAAAAAATGTGAATTACTGTAATTTGTCATTAATGTCATAATACTTAAAACAATACTTAAAATAACAGCCGAGTAGTTAATTTAGAGATAATTTTACAGAGATTTGACTACAATTTACACTGATAAAAATTGGAAAAACATTGAGTTGTTTACCCAGTATCTCAGCAAACACATTAATGTGGGGCCCACATGGGTTACACAGGGGCTACAGGGGAACAGAGTGGGCATGGGCTCAAAATGGGCATCTTATCTGGGGCCCATTTGGGTGATCCAGTATAGGACCCACATTGGTGAACCCAGGTTGTCTCCCCATATGGTTCCTAGTTGGGTAATTAATGGGAAATGTGTGCATGGGCTCAAAATGGGCTACACAAGGGATCCTATTTGTTTGATCAAATATTCATCTGCAAACATAATTAATCCCATATAGGGTGATTACATGGATATATAGTGCACATATGTGTCTTTTAAATTATGTTTTGTTGTTGTTTTGACACTTGGATTACTAAATGTAATCAAAATCTAAAAATTCCAACACTCATGCATTTGTAGCCAATTTTCCACTGACATTTAGCAAAAAATAAGAAAAAAAATGCAGCCACTTTTGACATTTAACAAAAAAAAAAAATGCAGCCACTTTGTGCTGACAACTTTCTCGCGAGATCCCATCCCCCATCACCTCAGGCTTGTTCGAGATGCTTCGGCACTTCGCAGAACGATCGGCGTATGACATCAAACTACCACGAGATACAGCCCTTCTTTGATCTGCATGCAGGACAGATCCCGCGAGATTTCATTCAGCAATTCCCATCCCCCACATGACACGCCCTGAATCGCACCGGCGCCATTACTACCTGACCACTTTGCTGGGAAACAATAATGTACAGTATGTGGAAAATAATGTGTTTTTTTA
>NW_015552917.1:703-839 GCF_001515605.1 Sinocyclocheilus anshuiensis | reverse complement strand
GTAAGGAAGCTTGTAAATTAACTAATTTCTCTATCCAATGTTGTCGTGTCACGTGACAAAAGAACGAACGATTCGAAAGACACGAGAGATGAACTAATCAATTCTCTTTCCGGCTCAGACTGCATTGGTTAAAGCG
>NW_015552917.1:0-230 GCF_001515605.1 Sinocyclocheilus anshuiensis | reverse complement strand
CATTTAAAAGCCTCTGGTGTGTAAAAATAGTAAATACCATTATGTCCTCCTGTTTTTTACAGTAATAAAAGTTATCGGAGTATTAAATAGTTAACAAAGAAACTTAATTCTAATGTTCATTATATTAGCGTTAGCCGCGCTTATGCTAACGATTAACTACTCTAATAATTGCGTTCATTTCAATCCGATATTCAAATTAAAATATTGAATAATATTCATAACAGAAGCGG
>NW_015552916.1:0-479 GCF_001515605.1 Sinocyclocheilus anshuiensis | reverse complement strand
CTCAGTTGGGAGAGCGTTAGACTGAAGATCTAAAGGTCCCTGGTTAGAGCCTGGGTTTCGGCAGAGAGGAGCAGGGAGTGCATTTTGGACTCCATTCAGATGCTCGCGGGTCAGTTGCTTTTCGCGGTGTGTCCTTCTGAGTCATTACTACATTGCAAACAGAAGGGCAGACGACCCTGCTGCAGCTTGGTTTAATGGTGTAACGGTTAGCACTCTGGATCTAGTGATCCAAGTTCAAATCTTGGTGGAACCTTCCTGATTTTGATTGGCACTGCTTCGCAAATAGGAACTTATGCCACAACCTTCTCTGTGGCAGTGTGTCTTGAAAGGGAGTGCTACAGTGGGCTCCTTTAACCGTGCAAATGTGATGAATCAGACATGGTGAGTGTCCCCAAAGAATCTAGAACAAACAATCAACTGAAGAGAAACAACTCAGAACTAAATTGACCAGACTGGTGTCACCGTTACCTGCGTTAGTC
>NW_015552915.1:1322-1752 GCF_001515605.1 Sinocyclocheilus anshuiensis | reverse complement strand
CACTGTCATTTCTACAGTTTATGATAAAAGTTAGATAAAAAAAAAAAAAGCAAAAAAAAATATATATATTATTTTGTTGCAAAAATTAACACTGTAATTAATGACCATGTGCAATTAATGTCCATGTGCTGTTCTGGGTCATTTTAGAATAGTTGCCAAATGATGGAGAAAAACAAACTAAAAGACGAACATGTGAATTGCCATGGTCTCAACTAAAGAGAGCGGGACATTAGAACAAATACAACGGGAAATAAAACAAATACAATTAAAAGTCCATAAGGAAAACTAAGCTGCGGTTCCTGACACCCTCGTATAAATGGCATGAGATTTATTACTTTGTCAAACTTGCTAGCTCTACATATATACAGTATATCTATATATAAACACTCACACTCGGGATGGTCGGTGTCTCCTTAGACCCGCAATGGAA
>NW_015552915.1:0-515 GCF_001515605.1 Sinocyclocheilus anshuiensis | reverse complement strand
ACACACACACACACACACACACACACACACACACACTCACTCACTCACTCACTCACTCACTCACACACAACACAAATAACACCAACTTTAACAGTAGTATTATAACATAATTGCAAAAATGGTAGTACAAAAAAGTTAAACTTTGAAAAACGTTTTTTTTAATTGTTATGTATGGAGTCAATATAATGCCACATATATATGCAAAATAATAAAGTTTTGCAAAAGAAAATAAAGTTTTGCAAACGAAAATAAAGTTTTGCAAACGAAAATAAAGTTTTGCAAATGAAAATAAAAGTATTGAGAAAAAATAAATGTGTTTTTTGCAAACAAAAATAAAGAGTTGCAAAATATAAATGAAACCGCACAAAAGCAATGATTTTGCAATACATATTTTCCATGGCCATATCTAGTAATTTATTTGCAACGCTGCTTTTATTTTGTGTTTCAGTCAAGTTTGAGCTTGCAATACATTTTTCCCTTTGCGCTTCACGTTTCTGCGCGTCTCGCTTTGAGGC
>NW_015552914.1:0-1365 GCF_001515605.1 Sinocyclocheilus anshuiensis | reverse complement strand
TGAGGGGTCTGTGAACGTTTGTTAATCTAATGAACAATTGATTTGGTGATTTGATTTTCAAATGAAAAATGGTGTGTCTGATTGGTCCAGACGCTACAAGGCGTAGAGGCGTCTCATAGACGGAGCTCTAGCCTCCGGAATTGTGTTTAAGACTCGCTCTGGGAGGCTCGAAGGCTCTCGTTGAGCAGCCAGAGGTGCAGGGCCCATAGGTCGGGCCGAGGATGCCATATTGTCCCGTTCGCTTGAGAGAGGAGATCCTGTCTCAGCGGAACAGGCCAAGGGGCCGCTATCAATAGCTGAGCTAACTCAGCTATTGATAGCCACAGCTGGTTCATCCAAAGGGGGGCCACCAGGAGAACCTTGTGTTTTTGTTCCTTCATTCGCCTGATCACCTGTGGGATCAGAGCGATCGAGGGAAAAGCATAAAGAAGGAGGTTGGGCCAATCGTGGGCCAATGCGTCCCTGGTCCTTGAGAAATAAATTGGGCAGTGAGAGTTGTCTTCTGAGGCGAAGAGGTCCACCTCGGCCTCGCCGAAGATCTCCCAGATCCTCTGAACC
Source organism: Sinocyclocheilus anshuiensis (assembly GCF_001515605.1). Taxonomy (NCBI): domain Eukaryota; kingdom Metazoa; phylum Chordata; class Actinopteri; order Cypriniformes; family Cyprinidae; genus Sinocyclocheilus; species Sinocyclocheilus anshuiensis. The sequence continues at coordinate 807 of NW_015552914.1, read as the reverse complement.
GTCTGCGGATGGAGTGTCCACTCCCCTGAGGGGACATTGCTCCTTAATAGCATGTCCACTCCTTTGTTCAATTTGTCCGGTATATGCGCTGCTCTCAGCGAGCGCAGGTTGGGTTGAGCCCATTCTAAGAAGCGCTCTACCAGAGTGAAGAGACGCTTCGAGGAGAGGCCTCCCTGGCGATTTATGTAGGACACCACAGACATGTTGTCCGATCGGATTAGCACATGGTGCCCCTTTAGGACTGGCAGGAAGAACTGACAGGCTCTTTAAATAATAAAATTTCGGCCTCACCAAAGATCTCTCAGATTCTCTGAACCGTCTACGGATGGAGCATCCACTCCTCTGAGGGGACATTGCTCCTTGATAACATGTCCACTCCTCGATTCAATTTGCCCCGTATATGCGCCGCTCTCAGCGAGCACAGGTTGAGTTAAGCCCATTCCAGAAGGCGCTCTACCAGATGGCCGAAAGTCGGTTTGCCCTCGCACAGCGCTCCCCAACCTGCGTTGGAGGCATCTGTCGTGACAACTGTTCTCCAGCAAACCATTCCCATGGCCACGCCCTGTTCCATCCAGCAAGAGTTCTTCCTAGGGGCCAGGGCTGTTATACAGGCCTGGTTCACCCTGATATGTAGGCGTCCGTGACGCCACGCATGGGATGGAACCCGCGGTTGCCATGAGGCCCAGCATCCTCTGAAACGTTTTGAGAGGGCGAGTGGTACCAATCTCGAAGGAGGTCGCCAGCCTCCATATGGCCAATTCGCTGGCTGGGGAACAACAAGCTCTTGGCAAAATTGACCCTGAGTCC
>NW_015552913.1:0-1108 GCF_001515605.1 Sinocyclocheilus anshuiensis | reverse complement strand
AAGAGAATGACTCCGTCACAATTAGTGTAATTAAAGTAAAAAATTGTCAAGGTTTTTTTTTTGTTATTTTTTCATGTTTATATTTTTATTATCTTAAGTTGTTAAAAACTCCAGATTTTTAAATCATAATATTTATATTTAAGTGTATTGTATTTATAACGTTTTATTTTGTCATTAATTCTTTTGCATTTTTATCATTTTGTATTGTCTTAAGTTGTCCAAGTTGTTAAAAATTTTATTTTTCTTAATAAAAGCTCTATGTATGGATTGCCATTTTGTTGTCTATTAGATGTATATATATGTAGTCGTCTAATAGCGGTCTATTTGATGACTAGTCTATTCTTGGGCTATGATTAGACTTCTATTAGATTTTCACTGACAGCCCAAATTCAGCCTTGTTTTAGCCTAGATGCATATTCACCGTCTATTAGATGTATATATGTAGTCGTTTATTAGCCGTCTAATTGATGACTAGTCTATAAATGGGCTATGATTAGACGTCTATTAGATTTTCACTGACAGCCCAAATTTAGCCTAGTTTTAGCCTAGACGTCTAGGCTATATTTAGACGTCTAATAGACGACTTTTAAACGCAAAATTGCTTGCTGGGTTAAGTTCATATTGTAGGACATAATACAGAACTTTGCACAGTCAAAACTAATCAAGTCTAGCAGTTTTCAAGGATTTATCAATCTGGGCCGTTTAAAAGATAAAAGAGGATCGTATAAACCGACATATTTAGTTTCGGTTTTGATTCATTCAAATGTGCTCTGATTTCGGAGTTGCAGTGATAGAGCCTTCATGTCATCTCACTCCACAATTCACGTTTTGAGAGTTAAGTCACTCTCCCACTTTTTAACTTATATTTAGGCATAGGCCTAGGCATAATTTGCGGGTGGGACGGGTGGGACATGTCCCCACCACTTTTTGCCTGGGTCGATATTGTCCCTACCACTTTTTGAAAGTAATTGAAAAATATCTTGCGGAAGTTATGTATTAAAGGGAAAACAAGATCAACAAATCATTCTTCATAATCTAATTAGGGTGATAAAAACAACAAAAAAACAACAACAACATTTGACTCCTTACACATGCATAACTCGTGCAG
>NW_015552912.1:0-511 GCF_001515605.1 Sinocyclocheilus anshuiensis | reverse complement strand
TTAAGAAAGCATAACCTTCTTAGCTTCGATAGTTTCGTTGATTTTTATCTCAAATTGGTTTTTAAATGTCTAAAGAATCATGTTTCACCACTGTTTTCTGAATTGGTCAGTAGGCGTCAGAACTCTCATAGGGCAAACACACGAGCCACTATTAGTGGTGACTGTCTTGTTCCAAAGTATAAGACCTCTTTTGGCCAATCTGCTTTCTCTGCAAAGGGGCCAAAACTCTGGAATGCTTTACCTACTAATTTAAAACTAGAGACCAATGGTAATGCTTTTAACAGAGGACTTAAACAATGGTTAAAAACCAAACAACAGTGCTCACATGAATAGTTCTTCATACCAAATTATTATTGCGATATTGTCTGATTATGTTGTCTTTGCTTTATAGCTTATGTAAATAATTTTGAATGTATTGTTCCTTCTTTTTTGTAATTTTATGGTATATTTTTTTATTGTTCCCCTTTTTTTTTTATTAGTATTGTTATTATTACTTTTATTGTTAACATTG
>NW_015552911.1:0-838 GCF_001515605.1 Sinocyclocheilus anshuiensis | reverse complement strand
TTCCACAAAATGACATTGTTTCCTTAAAATCCTTAAGATGGCATCGACTTGTTAAGCCTACATGTACTTATGCAAGTCAACTAAATTTCAACTTTACAAAGATTAAGGGTTTGCCTTACACCATTTCTTTTCATGGCATCCCCACCTACTACCCCATGAATTACCCCATAACATCCATATGTGTTCCCCCCCCCCTACTTATTGCAAATAGTAGCAATTATCTGCACCTCTGTATTGTAGTACATTATAAAACAGTACGCAATAATAATGTATTGTGTAAATTATCAAAAAAACAAGAACTCCAGGAGCTTCCTCAAGTAAGCGTACCCTAAAAGAGGGACAGATTGACAGAAAGAGAGATAAAAAGGGGAACAGACAATGACACATATGATTATTCAGACAATCTGAGACTGATAACATGAATGGTAACTCTGGTAAATGTTAACATTTGGAACATACCTTTGGAAGAATTTGTTTGCATTAGGGCCTGCTCTTTTCTTCCCCCATCTATGTCCAAAGTGAGCAGCAGCCATCTTTTGATGAACTTTTAAATCTCTCCATCTGATGCACTGCCAGTACTTGCATTTCTTTGCACTAATTGAAAAAATATATATATATAAAAAAAAGACCAGTCGCAATAAAGAAAAAAAAAACAAACAAACATAAATCGTTATACTATAGACCAGTGGTGTCAAACTCAGTTCCTGGAGGGCCGCAGTTCTGCACAGTTTAGCTCCAACCAGCTCCAACTCACACCTGCTTGAAAGTTTCTAGTAATCCTAAAGACCTTGTTTACCCTTACGGAAAAGAAGTTTATTCAAGTGTGCTATTAGTATAC
>NW_015552910.1:215-524 GCF_001515605.1 Sinocyclocheilus anshuiensis | reverse complement strand
GTAATAATTTTATGACGAATAAATCTTTCAGTGAGTAAAACTGTCCGTGTCTGCAGTATTAAAGACTACACAACATTATTATATTATCTTTAATTAATTTTTAAATTATTATTATTTTTAAATTATTGTCCCTGGATCAGTAGGGTACTCTTGTAATAAAGATCAATTCTGCTTAAAAAGATGCAATCTAATCCTGTTTACATGAAATAAACCTACTCCCTAGCAGGTTTAAACTTACGGACCTGTTGCTATGACAGCAACTCCGGGATGAGCTTCGAAGAACCAAACAATCCAAGATCATGCCAAATC
>NW_015552910.1:0-204 GCF_001515605.1 Sinocyclocheilus anshuiensis | reverse complement strand
TCCCGAGCAGGTTTAAGCTTACGGACCTGTTGCTATGACAGCAACTCCGGGATGAGCTTCGAAGAACCAAACTATCCAAGATCATGCCAAATCATCAACAATCAAATCCAGCTAACTGAGTTAGCGACGTACGAAGAACGGGCCCCATGGACAGCAATAAGAGTGAGTAACTTTACAGATTTTCAATTAAGTTTTATTTTATAA
>NW_015552909.1:340-504 GCF_001515605.1 Sinocyclocheilus anshuiensis | reverse complement strand
AATAACGAAAGAATATGTAAAAGTATGGTATTTAGGGTAAAAAGCGCCCCTACTGTTGGGGCGCACAGTAATCAGTAATTAACATGATAATGAATAGATGGCTGACTTTTCCATTTGTTGACATGACATTAGTAGATTCAGATGGTAAATATCATATATTATGT
>NW_015552909.1:0-131 GCF_001515605.1 Sinocyclocheilus anshuiensis | reverse complement strand
ATCTTTACTTATTAAAACGATTTTGTTTCTGTATTTTAAAATATATTTTTTATATTAACATATTTTAATGACAGCATATTTATTGGAAAAAACTTATTTTTCAAAATAAGCAGAAAATAGTACAAACTTTG
>NW_015552908.1:374-487 GCF_001515605.1 Sinocyclocheilus anshuiensis | reverse complement strand
ACCCTGGACCACAAAACCAGTCATAAGGGTAAATTTTCTGAAATTTAAATATACATCACATCTGAAAGCTGAATAAATGAGCTTTCCATTGATGTATGGTTTGTTAGGATAGG
>NW_015552908.1:0-134 GCF_001515605.1 Sinocyclocheilus anshuiensis | reverse complement strand
AATGGAACATGATCTTTACTTAATATAATGATTTTTGGCATAAAAGAAAAATCGATAATTTTGACCCATACAATGGGTTTTTTTTTTGGGGGCTATTGCTAAAAATATACCCCAGCGACTTAAGACTGGTTTTG
>NW_015552907.1:0-493 GCF_001515605.1 Sinocyclocheilus anshuiensis | reverse complement strand
GGGGCATAGCAGTAGTGTCCGTATATGATAGAAATCCCTACACCACACACACTCTAAAAAAGTACCAGGTACCAGGTACTGTACCCAGTGGAAAACCCGAAAATATAATTATATTTTCATAATGATTTTTTTCTTCTCAAACCTTGTCTGTGGTGTAAAAACACCCCTGGCCAAATGCCCCCAGAGGGTATCACTTCCCACTTTGATAATTACTGTAGTTACCATGTTCTGAACATCACATTCTTTCTTTTTCCCTCAGATGTAATCTATCTAGGGGGTTGAATACAAATTTTTGGACTTTATTTTTAAAAATTACCTCAATTTAGCTAGACAGTTAGCATCAGCTAACATTATTGACTTATTTTTGTCATGATCTCTAGCTGGAGTGCCCGTGAGCTTCGCTAGAGGGCACTCCATCCCAGACTTCTACCACTCCGTCAAAAACTTTATTTCCCATAATCCTTTGCCCGGACTCATCAACACTCACTGTTTG
>NW_015552906.1:2570-3358 GCF_001515605.1 Sinocyclocheilus anshuiensis | reverse complement strand
AATCTTTTTCACGTTTCCTTGTTTGGTAGATGCACCGGGGACCTGCTTAAAGCACTTAAAACCTGGAAAAATCAGTTTTTTTTGTAATGTCACCTTTAATTTTTGGCCAGCTATTTGCAAATAGTAGCCTATATGCAGAGTTTCGGTTCATTTTTGTGCTGCGTGAAAGGAAACAGACGCTTCTGTGAGCGGAGAAAAACATAATAAAGCTTGGCTATATATAACGAATAAATAGTTCTATATGAGAAACATATTTTTACTTAAATAATAAATTTAAGAAAATGAAAGAAAAACTGCAACAAGTAGCCTATATGCAGAGTTTCGGTTCATTTTTGTGCTGCGCGAAAGGAAACAGACGGCAGAAAGCGGCATCCTATTTTGTGCAGCGCAAAAGGAAACAGATGGCAGAAAGCGGCATCCTACTTTTCTTTAGGCTTGTTTTACAAAAGCACAAAGATTTGTTTTTATTGTGAATGTACACAAATAAAGGCAAACCTTTTACAATTCCGATTATCTTTAGGACTAAAAGGAGTAGTTTCTTCCACTGTTAGTTAGGACAAAATTTAAAGGTCTCCTGAAATGCTTAGAAACACGCAGCGTTACTGTGTTGACGTCATTTTAACTGAAACAGGAAGACGGGGCGGGACATATCAAGCAGCCCCGGCCCTTTTTAAAATGGCCAATAGCGTTCGTTTATATCACAGCTTGGGCTAGAGCCATTGAGCTCCGTAAAGCCGCATTTGACAGGGTATGCCAGCCACAATCTCATCCATATTGCTATAAAATAT
>NW_015552906.1:0-2423 GCF_001515605.1 Sinocyclocheilus anshuiensis | reverse complement strand
TCACTGTACAGAAAATACTAATTCTGTGGACAAGTGACCGATTTCAGCCACTGCTTCAGCATCTATTTTATAGTGTAGGGGTGGGCGCTTCGGATTCTAGAGAGCATTTGATTGGACAGAAAGTTTGAAGAGAAGCTGAAGTACGATGTGACGTCAAAAAAATCGTTGAGCCGAGCAAGTGACGAACTGAAAGCTTTGAATGCTTATATCTTCTAAATGCGAATTTTGTCATTGTTTTGAAGCACACTGCCTTATAGATAATCTTAAGACTAACATATTGATACTAACAAAAAACATTAATTTTGATTTCATGGGGAGTTTAAGTGATTGCGCCGGTGCCGCACACAGTTAAACATTGCTACCTTGACAATGCAGCCTGTTCATTATCATAATAAAATACAGTCAGTCAAACATATGGGAAAAAAAAAAAAAACTATGTCGTAAAAAATATGTAGTAAAATCGGTGCCGTTAAGTGTTATCAGAGTACTGCCGTGATTTTATGCAAAACATTTTGTTTTACGTGGATATTGGAACGCGAGTGAAGTCATAATAAATAATTATAATAAGTCCAGTATGGTAATGGTAATTAAGTACAGTAGTTATATAGTATGCATTGCACACTAATCTTAGTATTAATAAATAGGCAGAATTAATCAATTTGGTTTGGCTTGTCGTTTATATTGCTATAGCTTCTTATATTTTTAATTCTTGTTCTTTTCTAAATACTGTTAATGAGGTGACATGAGTGAGGGGAACAAAAATAGCCTAGCTATGTTTACAGTGTTTATTATAATGTTTGTAAACATTTTGCGTCAGCATTAGACCTATTTCTGAATGAAATAATAATATGCGACATGTTTTTTCCCCCCCTAAAAACACGTTTTTTATACGTATTTTAACCATGCAGCAAACCTTTTTAAATATTTTGATAAATTACTGCAAAAATAAAGAATTCAATGACTTTTTAAACCGTTTAACTGATTGTATTAATTGGTCAAAATTCTTACAACCGGTTAAACGGTTAAAATGAACATCCCTACTTGAGACTAAAATCAATCAGGCAACTGTATTAATAAAATAATAGCCATATGTAACTGTCTAGTGCTACAATTGTACAAAACTTTTATATTTTATTAAAGTTCTGTTTTGACCCCTATAGTAATTTTTTTTACTATAAAAAACTACTATAGTTTTTATATATATATATATTTTATATATATTTTTTTTTTTCCCCCCCCTAAAAACACGTTTTTTATACGTATTTTAACCATGCAGCAAACCTTTTTAAATATTTTGATAAATTACTGCAAAAATAAAGAATTCAATGACTTTTTAAACCGTTTAACTGATTGTATTAATTGGTCAAAATTCTTACAACCGGTTAAACGGTTAAAATGAACATCCCTACTTGAGACTAAAATCAATCAGGCAACTGTATTAATAAAATAATAGCCATATGTAACTGTCTAGTGCTACAATTGTACAAAACTTTTATATTTTATTAAAGTTCTGTTTTGACCCCTATAGTAATTTTTTTTACTATAAAAAACTACTATAGTTTTTATATATATATATATTTGATATATATATATATTTTTTACTACATAATATTTGGGGGAGGGGGCACAACAATACAATTCTTCAGAAACAGAAAGGGGCATCTGTCTATGCCACTCATCCAGTGTAGACAGCATTATTGATTATAATGGGTTATATTTGTAATTATATTACATTTGATTTACCCCAATACATTAGTCCATGTGTGATTTCTGCTCTAAATAAATAGTTATTTGTGCCATATGTAGAATTTTTTAAACATGGAACCTCTAACAACAACTATTATGTAGGGCTGGGTAAAAAATATCGATATCCCGATATTAATTGATTCTCATTTTTACAGAACGATATCGATTCTTAAATCCCAAGAATCTATTAGCTTTAATACCAGTTTCAGCACAAAATAAACATGACTAAACATCTGAAGGTAAGTTAAAAGAAAGGGTACAACTTTACAATCCTTCTCCTTCTGTTTTACGCGTATGCATGCACCAGCACTCCTTAGCTAACAGACTTGCTTGCTGTCAGGATGAGCTTTTTTACAAATTGAAAATAGTCATGTGACTTCCTAACATTGTCAGATGAGAATTGGCCTGGGCTGCGTTTCTCGATATTGATTGATCTTAGAGCTTAAGAGCGTTTTCTACGAGTCATCTTACGATCGTTCGTTATTGTTTCACATGCGTTTCCCAAAAATGCACTTTACGCAATCGCACATAGCTGTGCTTTAAGTGCTACTTAGGAGTCGCTATCCATTTGTCAAGTGCTGAAATGTCACCTTATAGAATGGCTCGTAATTGTAGTACAATTTAATTGTAGTACTCGTTTATTGAAATGTTAACCTAATGCTGCGTTCCAGACAACT
>NW_015552905.1:1999-3623 GCF_001515605.1 Sinocyclocheilus anshuiensis | reverse complement strand
TGATTAATTCCCTTATCGAATTTAAATGAGTTAAATTCCTTACAGCATAATAAAACAGAATACCCTACATTCATTGAACTTGAGAGAACTCAAAAGGAACTCAACCAAAGGCTAGAGAGAATGACCAAGGTTAAGTGTGAGGGAAATACAAAACCAGGCTCATCTAAAAAAATCCAGCATCCGCAAACACAAACAATTTCATCAATTGTCACTGACAGGCAGCGTTCTTTGAGTAGGAAAAATTTTTCTCCAAGTAATCAAAGAAAGGCATGCAATGTGAAAGTGGAGCAAGAAAGTGCAAAGGAAGAGATGGAAGAAAAAAAGAAAAAGGACAAAGGAAAGGGAAAGGGAAAGGAAAAAGACAAGAAAAGTCGTCTCAGGTTACGTATGTAATCATGGTTCCTCGAGGGAACGAGACGTTGCATTGGAGAACGCTTTGTGTGACACGCCTTCTGTGACTACGCTCTGAATCACATGTGAAATCAGTCCAATAGCAGAGCGGGACGTCACGGGCGGGTGACGTCATGACCAGGAAGCTATAAAAGCACGTGCGGTGGAGCCAGCGTCAGCTTCAGGAATGAAGCAAGCGCTAGCCGGGATGCTGGAAGTATGGCACCGAGACGCAGCGTCTCATTCCCTCGAGGAGCCATGGTTACATACGTAACCTGAGACGTTCCTCTTCAGGAACTCGAGCTGCGAGAACTCGAGAACGCTTTGGGAATGAGAATGCCCACGCCGCCATACTTTCAAATCTCTGCCTAGTGTGGAAACCTGCACAGCTAGGGCGAGAGAAGAGAAGAGCCAGGAGTGGCTTGCATATCTAGATCGTAGAATCTGATGAAGGTAATGGGCGTGCACCAACCAGCAGCATTGCAGATGTCCTGCATAGACACACCTGCTAAAAAGGCCTTGGAGGCTGCCACACTTCGAATGGAGTGAGCCTTGACCCCTAGTGGTGAGGGGAGATCAGAGGAATCATAAGAGGTAGAGATGGCATCCACTATCCACCGGCTGAGGGTCTTTTTCGTAGCTGGAAGACCTCTCTTAGGGGGACCGTAGCAAACAAGCAGTTTGCTTGCACTGGACACATACAATTAAGCTTCCGCTGGTCTGGCTCCATGAAAGGAGGAGGACTGAAGATTAAGCTTCCGCTGGTCTGGCTCCCTGAAAGGAGGAGGACTGAAGGCCTGGAGTATGATAGACTGCGGTGCAGATGAGGGGACTTTAGGGCCATACCCCACTCGAGGGTACAGAAATGCTTTGGCCAGACCGGGCGCAAAGTCAAGATAGGAAGGGGCCACTGATAGGGCCTGCAAATCCCCAACTCTCTTAAGAGAAGATATCGCCAGAAGAAAGGTAGTCTTTATAGTAAGGTGGCGATCAGAGATCTCCTCAATTGGCTTGAACGGAGGCTTACAGAGAGCTTCTAGCACCACGGCCAGGTCGCACGTGGGGATGAGAGATCGTACGAGAGGCCTCAGCGCACCGCGGAGGAAACGTGTAACCAGGGGGTGTCTCCCAACTGACTGGCCACCGAGAGGGGTGTGGTAGGCTGCCTACCACACCCGCAATGGCCGCCACGTAGACCTTCAGGGTGGAGAGGGTCAACCCTGTAGAGAACCGG
>NW_015552905.1:1260-1870 GCF_001515605.1 Sinocyclocheilus anshuiensis | reverse complement strand
TTCAAGGCATACAGTTTCCTCGTGGAGGGAGCTCTGGATTGGAGGATGGTCTCAACAACCTCAGTTGAGAGACCAGAATCTACTAGTTGTGCCCCCTCAGGGGCCACACCCATAACTTCAGCAGCTCCGGGCGGGGGTGAAATATCGTGCCCTCCGCCTGTGAGAGGAGGTCCCTCCTGACGGGAATCTCCCATGGAGAGCCGTCGAGAAGGGAAATCAGGTCCGAGAACCATACTCGGCCTGGCCAGAACGGGGCTACTAGGGACACATGCACAACTATTTCAAAAGGTAAACACATTTGCTGATGCTCAAGAAAGCAACACAATGCATTAAGAGACACAGGGTGTAAACTACTTGAATTGGATGATCAAGCAAAATGTCTCAGGTTACGTATGTAACCATGGTTCCTCTTCAGGAACTCGAGCTGCGTCGAAAACGCTAGGGGAACGCCCTTCAGCGTGACGGGCTCTGAACCTCGTGTGTAATCAGACCAATAGATGGGCGAGACATCATGGGCGGGTGACGTAATGACCAGGCAGCTATAAAAGCACGTGCGGTGAGACCAGCGTCAGCTTTCTGTCATTCAGCAAGCGCTCTGTGTGTGTGTCAG
>NW_015552905.1:0-1043 GCF_001515605.1 Sinocyclocheilus anshuiensis | reverse complement strand
TTTAGTCTTAACCCCAACTCTCTCATGTGAGTGAGAACGGCATCTCGATGTCGAACCGCTACCTTCTCTGAATGAGCTAAAATCAACCAATCGTCGATGTAGTTGAGTATGCGTATGCCCTGGAGTCGCAACGGAGCCAGAGCAGCATCCACACTTCGTGAAAGTGCGGGGTGAGAGTGCAAGGCTGAAAGGAAGAACGCGATATTGGTAAGCTTCGCCCCCAACAGCGAACCTCAGGAACTTCCTGTGATGAGGAAGGATGGAGACATGGAAGTATGCATCTTTTAGGTCGATCGTGACAAACCAGTCCTCGGACCTGATCTGAGACACAACTTGTTTGAGTGTGAGCATTCTGAACTTCATTGAAGCGGTTCAATTGACGCAGATCTAAGATAGGACGCAACCCCCCATCCTTCTTCGGAACAATGAAGTACCGGCTGTAGAACCCGGACTCTGTCTCGTGCGGAGGGACCACCTCGATGGCCTCCTTCTTTAAGAGAGTAACTTCTTCTTGTTCTAATACCAGAGCCTGCTCGGGACCCACCAGAGTGGGGGGACCCCGTTGAATCGAGGTGGAGGAGAACCAAACTGGATTCTGTAGCCTCTTTCTACAGTACGCAGGACCCATTGAGACACATTTGGCAGTAGCTTCCACGCTGCTAAATAATCTACTAAGGGAATCCCTTCTTTAAGAGAGTAACTACTTCTTGTTCTAATACCAGAGCCTGCTTGGGACCCTCCAGAGTGGGGGTGACCCCGTTGAATCGAGGTGGAGAAGAACCGAGCTGGATTCTGTAGCCTCTTTCTACAGTACGCAGGACCCAGTGAGACACATTTGGCAGTAGCGTCCATGCTGCTAAATAATCTACTAAGGGAATCAGCACTCTCAGCACTGCTACGGTTACTGAAAGAAACGCTCGCTGGAGACCGCTGCACCCTGGAACACCGGCAGGGTTGGCAGAACGATCTCCTGAGGGCACTTGGGGGAGACGGGCACTATGTAATGCGGTGTGAACCTCTCTTCCCCAGAAGGGCCTGCCCTC
>NW_015552904.1:0-2667 GCF_001515605.1 Sinocyclocheilus anshuiensis | reverse complement strand
ATTAACAGCTGTCAATCATGTCGGCGCGCAAATGAGCGGTCTGAACTTATTTACAAAGCGCATTTTTTATTTTGGTCATGCATGCGCACCTGCGCACCACTTATGTGCACCCCTGAAGATATGGCTAATTCACATAATTGACGTTATTTGATAAACAGCAAAGTGAATACAAAAAAAATCTGAATGGCTGCTTGAAAACATATAAATTAACATATTAAAAAAATTGTCCGAACTTTTACGCAGCAAAGGCGCAGTGCTGTAAAACTTAACTGGTGGTTGGAAAAGTCAGCATAAAAGGAAAATGTACTTTTTGTATCTAAAAAAGTAACAAATATAAAGACAATTCTGTCTGAAACTCTTATTATCTGATGCAATTTTGCTTCTAAGCAAATGCACTTTTTTTCTTTCAGTGAAGGGAAATCTTAATGCTTCAGCATACTATGACATTTTGGACAATGCTATGCTTCCAACATTGTGGGAACAGTTTGGTGAAAGCACTTTTCTATTCCAGCATGACTGTGCCCCAGTGCAGAAAGCAAGGTCTATAAAAACATGGTTGGATGAGTTTGGTGTGGAAGAGAGTCCTGAACTCAGCCCCATAGAACACCTTTGGGATGAACTGGAACGGAGATTGCAAGCCAGGCCTTCTCGCCCAACATCAATGCCTGACCTCGCAAATGCACTACTGGATAGTTGAGCAAAACTTCCCACAGAACTACTGCAAAATCTTGTGGAAAGCCTTCCCAGAACAGTGTAAGCTGTTATAGCTGCAAACAGAGGGGACCAACACCATATTAATGTTTATGTAGTTAGAATGTAATGTCATTAAAAGTCCCTGTTGGTGTAATGGCCAGTTGTCCCAATACTTTTGTCCATATAGTGTATATTCTATTTAATAACACTAACCGTGTAATTAATTAATGTATTTATTAAAACCAAGTATACGTTTCCTCAATTTGGTGTTTTCTACAGATTTTTACATTTATTAAAAAATAATAACTAAGAACGCCAAAAATGAAAAACTCACAGATTTTCAAGTCATTTCAAGTTCGATTTTGACATGATATAAAGTGGTGGTATCTAAGTGAGTGAGTTGTTTACTCAGTTTTTAATTAGTCTTTACAGTAGCACCATTATTTATTCATGAAGACCGATTTGCAGATACAGAACACGCACAAAAACAAGTGGCGGGATTTATCACATGAACAGTGTAATAGGCCTATTATAGCACAATTGCGGCATTGCCTCTTCTCACGTGGCTTTTCCCCATTCATTCTCAATTACCCCCATCAAAACCACAACATGCAAAGAGTGCTGAAGGGATGATGTAATTTTGTAGGCCAAAACCCAGAAACATGTCGACATTTTAGCACTTTCGGTTCCATTGTACTGAAGTCAATGTTTTTTTTGTTTTTTTTTTAACAGGTTTTTGGTTTATGTCTGTGGTTAACACAAGTGTTATTCTACGACACAAAATACATCAGTAATGTGATTTTTTTTTTTAAAGCTTTTACTTGTCTTGAAAAAGGTGGTTGCTTACAAGTGGCTAAATGGGACTACAGAGGTTATCGGGGACATTAAACAATACACTGAACAAGTAAACTCATCTACTAACTAGTCTGCTTTCACAGCCTCATTGTGTTTATAATCATGCTTTTGCAAAATATTCTAATTCAGACTTTCAAGGAAAAAGGCTTTTTTAAAATAAAAACTGAAAGAGATGTTGGAAGCTTAATAGTGGTGACATTGAAGTCATGAGAACATGGTGTAGTTTGTTTATATGCCATTAAGGCTTCAAAATGTATAAATGTGTTAATTTTGTGAAGATTATGAACAAAATGTGTAAGTATCATAAACTTTTGTTGATCACACAGCTTGTTTTCTGCAATAATCAATTCCTATAGGGGTTTTTGTTGAGGGAACCAGGGTGATGCTAACTTCCAGGTTCGCCTACAAAAACACATTATCACTGCAGGACTTAGGGGTCCTATTAAAACTCAATTCATTGTAACTTCACCTGCTGGTGTCACTTTTGGACACTGTCAAATTAGTGATTTATAAACTATTTAAATTCATATTTTTGTAATATTTGCATAGTTTTATTTTTGTACTGTGATTTATTTTTCAAAGACTTTTACAGCACGCAGAGACCCAGATTCACTTATTACTTACAGTAGACTACAGTCAGTTCAAAGAGTTTACTGTAACCATGCTCTCCCGGCTGCTTTTCTGATAAGGCTGTGTATATGTGTGTGTGGTTTATGAGGACACAAATTTGTATAATGACATGGGTATGACACAGGTATTACAATATGAAGGTGGTTTATGAGGACACTACCTGTGTCCCCGTAATTCAAAAGACTTTAAAAACATACTAAATGGTGTTTTTTTAAAAATCTAAAAATGCACAACGTTTCCTGTGAGGGGTAGGTTTAGGTGTAGGGTTAGTGTAGGGCAGTGTTTCCCAACCGGGGTGCCGTCTGTCGAGAGCAGGGGTGCCGTGTAAAAAAATCCTTTTTTAATATTCTTAAATTGCTAAAATGTTCAAAAAAGCATCTATTATATAATATCCATTTCTGATGTCGCCAATAATTAGAGATGCACTGAAATGTCGGCTGCCGAAAATTAGTTCACCGCTCAGATTTCACTTTCACGTGGTGTGACGCT
>NW_015552903.1:0-1150 GCF_001515605.1 Sinocyclocheilus anshuiensis | reverse complement strand
TGCCTTCTTTCTTTGTGTGAACATTTGGGCGGTGTTATGCAAATCGCCCCGCACAGTGACGTAGACATGTGGGTTTTGCAGTTTTACAAATCCTAGAAACGTGGCTTTCAAAGGAAAGATTGCTATCAAATAGCACACCTAAGTTCCTAACTGATGACGAAGAATTGACAGAGCAGCCATCAATTGTTAAACAGTATTCTAGGTTATTACATGCAGAGGTTTTTGGTCCAATAATTAACACCTGTTTTTTCAGAATTTAGCAGTAAGAAATTACTCCTCATCCAATTTTTTATATCGACTATGCATTCCGTTCATTTTTCAAATTGGTATGTTTCGCCAGGCCACGAAGAAATATAGAGCTGAGTATCTAGAGTATCTGTATGTAGGTTAAACATTTAAACTAACATTGTGATATGCTTGTTTTATATCTATAGATTTTATTTTAGGCAAGTCGTTATGATTTGAGAAGGCTAAATTGATCAAATAGGCTATGATCAATGTTTCCATCACCCTGTTTTAATGCGCATTTTGAAGTATCGCGTGAGAAACGAGTGATGGAAATGCCAAATTTCAAATAAAAATCCATTAATTCGCAAAAAAGTTTTTATGCTCGCTTGAGGTGGTTTTTGACGTGTGCGAAAAAGGGTTGATGCGAATAATGGGAGATGGAAATGCATTTTGCGAATACATTTTGTAAGTGAGTCAGTCTCGAGTCTTTTGACGCTGCTGAACAACAGACACTGGTTAATGGCATCTTGCCTTTCAAGACGTCAACAGTACAAGGGATGATGCGGAAAAGAAAGCCCTTGCAAATCTGCTCCAAAACTAAATTTAATATCCTCATTACGCATGTGACTCAGAAGGTGCAGCATCTACTAATGCAATCTCCTCATTTAAGGACAGGGGTGATTTAATAATCACGCAGTTCAGCCAAGAAACAGGTGCAAGATTGTTAACATTTATATTACGATATTAAAGGGGTCATATGATGTTGCTAAAAAGAACATTATGTTGTGCATTTGGTGTAATGCAATGTGTTTATGCGGTTTAAGGTTAAAAAACATTATTTTCCACATAATGTACATTATTGTTGCTCCCCTATGCACCGCCTTTCTGAAATGCGTCGATTTTTACAAAGCTCATCGTTCTG
>NW_015552902.1:0-476 GCF_001515605.1 Sinocyclocheilus anshuiensis | reverse complement strand
CCACTAATGTCAGTAATGTCACACGAAACACCTTCCCACTGTAAGTGCTAAAACACACAAACCCCAACATGGAAGTCAGGGATGCTTATTTGAAGAGGACACATTTTACACAATTTAAACTGAATTAAACAGGCAGGTAGGGCTGTCTCACCTTGTGCTTTTGAACTGGGGCTCACGGGTTTCATCTGTAATTATTTGAGGTCTGTTCATCCTCCTGAACCGCAGTCCTTCGGGCTCATTCATTCTGTTGTAGCGTCGACTACTAAATAAATTAAACAAACGCTGGTCCAACAGACGACGAATTTATACGCTAAGTTACATCCCAAAGCCAGCGCAGTTCATTATAACGTGCAGCACGAGACTCCGTATCTCGACAGCACCAGCACCGCGTAAACAGAGAAGATTTCAAATTAAAAGTCTTTTGCGAACACGTTAGCCAGCAAAAGGACTACAATATCTTACAGTAACTTTAAACT
>NW_015552901.1:0-1078 GCF_001515605.1 Sinocyclocheilus anshuiensis | reverse complement strand
TATATATATATATATATATTCATTAAAGAATCCTGAAAAAAAAATGTATTCGTTCACACAAAAATATTAAGCAGCCCACGTGTTTTCAACATCGATAATAAGAAGAAATATTTCTTGAGCACCAAATCAGCACATTAGAATGATTTCTGACAGACTTCTTAACAATTTTATCTTTACCATCACAGGAATAAATAACCTTTTAAAATATATCAAAATAAAAATCAGTTATTTTAAATTGTAAATGTATTTCACAGTATTACCACTTTACTTTTTGTAATATATTATGAACAAACATAAATTAACAATGAACAATAGTATATTTTTAAATGAACATTAACCTAGATTAATAAATGCAGTAAAAATAATTGTTCATTGTAGGGCTGCACAATTAATCGAATTTCCAATCGCAGTTACAATTATGGATTCCACAATTACGTAATCGTTCAAAGTGGCAATTAATCGTTCAAAGTCCACTTATGTTATTCTGCACGCTTAAGATATGTTTTTTTCTTATATGAGCCATATCTTGGATTTAATCCAAGATGGTGGTTGCAGACTTGCACGGTTGGTTGGGCTCTGTGCTTGTGTTATTTTTTTTAATTGTTTAGTTTTGCTTTTTTTATTGGAACATTTTTATGTGACTTTTTAAAGATAGGAACACAGAAGTGGAAAAAGACAAAGAAGTCATTTTTAACAGTCCAAGGTAGATGGAGACAATGCCATGAAAGACTGCACGTGCCAATTAATTATCGCCGGCGATTGTATCTACTACTTATCAGCTGTTTGGTACTACTCTGTATTCCAACCGCCTCAGGATTAATGCTATCTGGAATTTTGGCCGCAAAAACGCAACAGAATAAACAATATTTTTTCGCTTTTGGTGATCCACAAGTGAATGAGCAACGACTGAATTATTTTGGACATGGTCAGCTTGCTATTTATTGTTCCACCTTGAAATACAAATTGGCACGTAATACTGCAAACGCCAAGTTGAAATCCAGTCGAATCAATATGAACGATTTACATGTGTCAGTATACTTCTCTCTTTTGATCCTGTTGGCGGGAGATATACAGCTTA
>NW_015552900.1:645-828 GCF_001515605.1 Sinocyclocheilus anshuiensis | reverse complement strand
CAAACTTTCCTTTTGGCATCTTAATTTTTAAGGCCCTATATTGTTTAGTGTCAGGGAATAGGCTGGATTCAGGTGTGGGTTCAACAGAGGCTTTATTGTACAGAGATCGATCACCACGGGCAATGAGCGCCTCCGCGGACAGTTCGTGTGGACGTGGAATCCCCAACCACACAGATTGGTGGA
>NW_015552900.1:0-590 GCF_001515605.1 Sinocyclocheilus anshuiensis | reverse complement strand
GATAGCAGCGGCTGGAACAAGCCGCAACCGCGGCAGTGGAGACGAAGCCGGAGGGGCAGCTCGCTAATCCGAGCGAGAGGCTGAGCAGCCCAACAACGAGACCACAGAGTCCCAGGGTAGGCGAATGCCGGAGGAAGCCCACGGGTTCCTGAACGCACAGAGAGGTGCGGGAAAATAAACAGGCAGCTACGAGCACTGGAGCCTGGACGAGACAAGACAGGACTGGTAAACGATACTAACACTGACAGTCAGAGCAAGGGAATAATCACAACAATTTGACAAAAGACAGAGAAACACGAGGAGCTATAAGGGGAAGCTAATGAGATGACCAGAACCAGGTGTGAAACAAGAGGCGAGCAGATAACAAGGAGGGCGGGGAAACAATCATGCTGACATAAGTGCACGTGGCGAGCTGTCAAAACAACCACGCACAACAACACACAAACACAGAGACAGCAAGAAACAGGTGATCAGACCCGAGACCCGACAGTACCCCCCCCTCCCAGGAGCGCCACCAGGCGCCCCAGGAGGAGTCCCACCTTGTTGCCGACGGAAGTCCTCGATCAACGAACGGTCCAAAATGTCCCGGG
>NW_015552899.1:1044-1251 GCF_001515605.1 Sinocyclocheilus anshuiensis | reverse complement strand
CATACTGTGATCCTCACCGTGTGAGTAGTATATGAAATCATTGTGTTTAAACGATCCTCATACTGTGATCCTCACCATGTGTGTAATATGTGAGCTCATTCTGAGTTCAAACGATCATCATACTCTGATCCTCACGGTGTGAGTAATATGTGAGCTCATTGTGAGTTCAAACGATCCTCATACTGTGATCCTCATGGTGTGAGTAGT
>NW_015552899.1:0-658 GCF_001515605.1 Sinocyclocheilus anshuiensis | reverse complement strand
ATATTTCCAGTATGTGCCTCAGGCTTGCAAAGTATCGTCAACTCCTTTATGAGCATCAATGGTAATCCTCGGCAAACTTTCAACACTTTGACGGTCAGCAAACCTTGGCTGTGCTTCTTGTGTCATCAGCCTGGAACTAAAGTTCAATTCAGTTCGGTTACTTCCTATGAACAGGCTCAAAGAACAGTTTGTTCAGAAATCGAACATCAAATTTTAAGCAAAAGCAATAATTAAAGCATATATCGTTAAGGAGTGGCAACAAAAATGGGATACGGGAAACACGGGATGTCATCTTTATAAAATACAGTGAGAAGTAGGAGTAGTGAGGATATCAAAATTTTATCAAGTTTAAGGGTTGGTCACATGTTGAATAAAACTTTAAAATTAATAAATAAACATCCAGCAGCATTATGTGAGCAGTGTTGCACACTTGAAATACGAGACTATAGACAAGCGTAATGAAATGAAGATCAGGTTCATCTTTAATAAACAAAACAAGCGAAAACAAAACGGAGCACAAACATGGCACATCTCTCTTTCTTGATCACCGCAGAATGTTCAGGACCCCAAAACTTTTTCTAGCTGCCCCACTTGCGCCTGAGAGTGCTATGTATCTTTCACAATGCCCTTGAATCAAAATAAATGAATAGTTGTACAT
>NW_015552898.1:1637-1732 GCF_001515605.1 Sinocyclocheilus anshuiensis | reverse complement strand
CAAACGGCATTCTGGGTTGAGCGAGTGGCGCTGAGCGTATTGAGAATTATCTTCAGCTCTGCACTCAAGGCTCTGCGCTCTTAAAGGAATATTAC
>NW_015552898.1:955-1442 GCF_001515605.1 Sinocyclocheilus anshuiensis | reverse complement strand
CGTTTCAGATGGAAATACGTCACTACACTGAAATAAAGTCGGCAGCAACTTCCGGTTCACGCGGACTTTAACTTTTGTCACTTGACTCACATCGCTTGACACGCCCACATTCCGTCGCCAACGGTCACTGTCGCTCGTGTCGCGAAAATGAATGGGATTATGTCGCTCTGTCACTGTGTGTCACTGGCGGTGTGAACGGGGCTTTAGGCGGAATTGCGCTGATAGAAGTGCTCTCTCTCGCGCTCGCTCCACTTCTTCAGTTCTCATATACAGCGCGCGATCAGTTCTCAGTGCTCAAATACACACACAGCTGTCCAAATGTCTATCGTGTAGACTAGAGTATCTCACGTAAATATAGTCGGTTATGGATTAAGTGAACGTAAACAGGTGGGTGAAAACTGAACGTGTATCAGTATTACATGCGTGCCTTCCGTCTTAAAGGGACAGCATTCCTAATTAAGTACCTATCCGTGTCATTAATGTTAAC
>NW_015552898.1:0-145 GCF_001515605.1 Sinocyclocheilus anshuiensis | reverse complement strand
AACGAAGACAAAGGACATGGCAAAGAGAATGGCTGAAAGGCAGAGAAAAGCATGCACTTTCGGTTCTTCATAAAGAACTCGAGGGAGTTTCTCGGGAGTGCCATTTCTGAATTTCTGCTCGTTTTGCCGGAAGTACAACAGGCAT
>NW_015552897.1:0-2043 GCF_001515605.1 Sinocyclocheilus anshuiensis | reverse complement strand
ATGTCATCGTCCAGCTCAGTTCAGTTTAAATAGTATCTGTGCAAATAAGTCGACGATATCGCTGGAAATTAAACGTCTCCAACTAAGAACCAAAACTCTATCGGTGACAGAATGGAGAAAAAAACCTTGGGAGAAACCAGGCTCAGTCGGGGGGCCAGTTCTTTTTAATGTCTGATGAAATCATGCCACATGTCAAGTCGTCACCTTCATTTATATAGCGCTTTTAACAATACAAATTGTCAAAGCAACTTCACAATATCAAAATAGGAAAATAGTGTCAATAATGTAAAATGACAAGATTAAACATTACATTTTCAGTTAAAGGCATTTCATTATTGAATTTAGTGATGTCATCGTCCAGCTCAGTTCAGTTTAAATAGTATCTGTGCAATCAAGTCGACGATATCGCTGGAAATGAAGTGTCTCCAACTAAGCAAACCAGAGGCGACAGCGGCAAGGAACCAAAACTCTTATCGGTGACAGAATGGAGAAAAAAACCTTGGGAGAAACCAGGCTGAGTCGGGGGGCCAGTTCTTCTCTGGATAGACAAACCAGCAGTTTCTTCCAACTGCAGCAAAGTCAGACTGTGTAAAGGACTCATCTGGTTCCCGTGGTCTTGTCCCGATGGCTGTCTAGGTGACGAGGTCCTCACTGGGGATCTGTCTCTGGGGCTCATCTAGGTGTCCTGATCTCCGCTGACGTTCAGGGCGGTTGAGGTCGTCTCTATGTGCTCATCCACCATCTGATCTGGATACGGACTGGATCGGGTGACGGCAGTGACCATCTGATCTGGATACGGACTGGATCGGGTGGCTATGGTGACCTCGGAATAAGAAAGAACAGACTTATATTAGCGTAGATGCCATTCTTCTTACGATGTAACAAGTACATCGGGTGTTATGGGAAGTGTTCCCGGTTCCGGTTGACCTAATTAATGCAGCCTAACAATCCTTTAATGGATTTGAATATTAGAAGCGTATTAGTGTGTTATGTGTATGCCAGGTTAAAGAGATGGGTCTTTAATCTAGATTTAAACTGACAGAGTGTAAAGCATTTTGAAAATGACACACTTCCTGCTGCCAGTTGGTGGCGCTATAACTTTGACTCTTAATAGTCACATCTATGCGATCGGCATCATAAAATGAACAAACCCCTGAAGTTTGATCAAAATCAGACAATGTATGTGGATCTTATTAGACACTTCCTGTTTCTCATTTCTCGCCATAACTTCATCGCCCTGCCACGAGCTAACCGTTCGAGATATCAAAAATCCCTTCGCAATTTAGCATCCCCAATGTCTTGATCATGTTCACCGAGTTTCGTGGCAATGGGTTGGAAATCCTCAGAGGAGTATATCAAATTCCAGAGCATGCACTTTTTACACAGCCCTGAATAGCCAACTTCCTGTTGGGCGGAGCCTATGACATGCAGCGTGAAAGTTGTTCGGCCCAATGAGATCTATGTGTATCGAGTTTCATATGAATACGTGCAAGTATGTGTGGGATATACATCAAGTTTTCAGACTGTGTTCCATGTGAGCTATATATCAAGTTTTCTGACTGTGTTCCAGGGGGCGCCGTAGAGCCCCTGTGCCACGCCCGGGTCCCAGCCTCTGCGGAGTTCTAATGGCCGCAGATTCGAACGTGTGTGCCAATTTTCAAGAGTTTTGATGTTAGTTCACAGTGCATTAACTAATGTTAACAGATAAAACTACATTTTTTTAATGTTTAAGTTTTGAATATTAACTGACATTAATACATGCTATATAATATTGTTCATGTTAATTAATATAGTTATTGTTAATAACGGAAACCTTATTGTAAAGTGTTACTGAAGTTTTATATATTGTTCTGTGTGTGTCTTGCACTGATGGCTTGGGCCCACCATCGCTGCTTGCAGCTATATTTTTATTTATTTATTTTTCAACCTTCCGGGCATTTTTGGGGGCCTTAACATGCTCAAAAACTCTTGAAAATTGGCACACACATTGGAATCTATGGCTATTAGGCCGCCGCAGAGGCTGGGACCCGGGCGTGGCACAGG
>NW_015552896.1:0-2988 GCF_001515605.1 Sinocyclocheilus anshuiensis | reverse complement strand
TTCTCTAATACTAACAAAGGGAGGGATGTAGTGTAGTGATATCGCAAGAACAAAGGGGTGGGAACGAGAGAGGATTGCGAGAATTAAGGAGAGCGATCATGTAGTTGAGAGTGTGTTAAAGTTGAGATGACAACGATACAGATTGGTTATTGAGACAAACAATACAACACTCACCCTTAAGTTATTAACTATCCCTTTAGTTAAAAATTCTGTAATCATTTACTCACCCTTAAATTGTTCCAGGTTTGGAATTTTCATTTTTGGGTGAACTACCCCTTTAGCTAAGGTTAGAAATATGACTAGTAGTTTTTCCCCAATGTGGTATTAGTAGTTACTAAAAGTAGTTTATTAAAGTACCTCAATATTTTTTCTACTAATTATGTTGTCATACCTCTAAACAGTTTCTCTTTTCCTTCTTTCCTTAAATCAGACCAGACCCTGTACTGCAGGATAAAGCTGAATGTGGCAGCGCTGGACAGGTTTTTAATGGTTTTCGGATGAGCAGGGAGGCCCTGACAGTGCCGCTGGATCTTCTGAGAAGTGAACGGCAACACGGATGGGGTGCCACAATCCAGACCCTGGTGTTTCTCTTCTGTCTGCCAGTGGTACATCATACAAAGTGGTCTCCAGAGTGTTTGACATGCCTCGTTCCACTGTCACCGCATTGTCCTCCGAGTTGCTGAGGAGGTGCTGGCCATTCATTCACCAAGAGATTCACCTCCTGAAGACCCCAGAACACATGGAGGCAGGGCTGGGCTCAAAACTGGTGTGGAAGTAATTTCAGTAATGTTTAGAACAGTTTGTTTTAATGTGTAAAAAAATATATTTACAGGACAAAAAAATAAAGATATAGAAGAATGTTTTGTGAAAAAATTATAAGCTGCATTAAAAAAATTAACAATGTACGTACATAATAACTTCTCTTTTATTTACACATGTGAATATGCAAAACAAAAATACAAAATGTACAGAAAGTACTCAGGCTCATTTACAAATAAATTACACTACAAAAATGAATAATGTATACAACTTATTCATTTTATTTTTTAACTTACATCACAAAAATAAACTACAGAAATTAGGTTGTTTCATTGACAATGTGACATTTAAAAAATATATATTAAAAAACTGTAATGTACCCATTTTTTTCACTGCTTTCTCTTGGCTAATAGAGAATGGCTAATAAATAATGTATTTGTTAAGCATTAAAATTCAAATTCAAATTCAAATGAGCTTTATTGGCATGACTTGCACAGTATTGCCAAAGCATTGTCCATTACACGAATAAGGAATAAACAATTATATAATACATAAACAAAACAACAATTGATATGTAAATTAAGTAAATATTTACATGTATACTTTTTTTTTTCCCCCATGAACAAGAAACAAGAAAAATATCAAAGACATTGTTAAAAAAAAAAAAAAACTTTGCACAACAGTACATGTAAGAAATGCTCTTGCTTCAGTTTTGTCCACTGGCTGACAGTCTTAGTTTGTGACAGGCTGATACATATCTTGCTGCTGTTGTGATCATTTTGGAATCTTCCCCTAAAATGTGACTTAATTTTTCTGTATTTGGTAATGCCATAAAATGCGGTTTAATTTGTTGGAATTTGGCGAAATATGCAGCTCTAATGTTGTGATAGTAATCACAGTGCAGTAAGAAATGTTCCTGTTTCCAGCTCTTTCTGTGAGCACAGTGAACAGTCTCTGTTCTCGCGGCTGCCATCTCTGTCTGTGTCGTCCTCTCTCTATAGCCAGACAGTGATCACTCAGTCTGTATTTTGTCAGTGTCTTTCTTAATTTGTGATCTTTTACACAGCTCAGGTATTCTGCTGGTTTGTAGTCTCTGTTTAGGTCTAAATACAGCTCCATCTTCTTTTGTAATTTAGTGGCATCTTTCCAGTAAGCAATGTAATTGTGTTTTTGTAACTGTGTGATGTGGTTGGGCCGGATTGTGCTGTGCTGGTTTGGGTGTAGTTTGAGCACCAGCTGTAAAAGGGCACTCTTCTGCAGGTTCTGCTCCTGCCACTGCAGGGCTTCAGTCTGGTAAGAGCTCGCATCACTGCATCTCAGGTGCTGGTGGAATTTCACAGCTCTCTTTTGAATATTAATTAATAATGGATATTGTCCTAATTCAGCTCTGCGTTGTTTGGGGTTGCTCTGTTCACTTTTAAGATGCTTTTACAAATTTGAGTATGCATAATTTCAATTTCTTCTTTTTCCCATTTGGAGAAATCTTGGGTTTGTACGGGTCCCCATATCTCACTGCCATAAAGAGCGATTGGTTCGATTATTGCTTTCAGGATTTTTAACCAGGTTTGAATTGGAATTTCATACTGAATTGTATTTTTGATCATGTAGAAGACTCAGTGCCTTTGCTTTCAGTTCATTCACAGCCAGATTGAAGTTCCCTGTTCAGCTGATTTTTAGTCCCATATAGCTGTATTCATGGGTGTGTTGGAGGACCTGGTTTCCTGCTCTGAGGAATTTCAGTTTTGGCCTGTGAGAGTGTGTCTATTGGCTGTGTGTTTCTGGATTGTGTTTGTCCCTCAGGTCATGGCACAATGCTATACATTTTGCAGCAATATTTGCACATTTGGCTTTTTCGCAGAGAATGAAACAAAGTTTTTCGGTTGGGCTACAAATGATAAATTGGATAAATATTTTGTTTATTTTGGGGTAATAGTGGTCTCTGATGGATTGGTATTTGGGGCATTCTGTGAGGAAGTGCAGCTCTGTTTTGGTCTCTCCCAGACTGCAGTGGGAGCAGAGTCTCTCCTCATGGGAGAGCCAGGTTTGTCTGCGCTGAATGGTTGAGAGTGAGTGTGAGTCCTGAGACTGGCTGATCTCTGTCAATCTCAGCACCAGCTGAAGGAGGGGACTCTTCGTGAGGCTCAGCTCTTGCTGTTTCAGGGCTTTATAATGGTATGTGCTGGCGTCGCTTGTCTTTAGGTGTTTCCAGAATTTGATGGCTCTTTTTTG
>NW_015552895.1:377-1663 GCF_001515605.1 Sinocyclocheilus anshuiensis | reverse complement strand
TCCTCATTTTCTTCAATTGACTCTGAAATTAAATTAAAAATTGTTATTTTTTTAGTAAGTCATAAAAAAAAAATGTGAAAGGACATAAAAATTAACAATGACATAAGAGCGGAAATAGGGCTGGACGATATGACCTAAAATCAAAACCTCAATTAATTGAACACTTTAACTAGATTATAATTATTGAATGATTATTTTATTTTTAACATTTGTTTATATTCTAAAATGTAAAATACATTTCATTAAATGAAATAAATACGAAACATCAATTTGTAAATGCACCAGTGTGCACGCATTTTTAGTGTTTTATTTACATAAGATACAATAAGAACACAAACAAAGAAACAAAAGAAATACAATAAAACAAAGATACAAATGCAGAAAAAAAACAGTGCTTTCCTTTTTTCATGGAGGTCTACTAACATTACTGTTCAGTAGGTGTGTGACGAGACACGAGACGAGACGAGATATTTAGACTTTTTTAAAGAAATCCTCAATGATGAAATAACACAAAATGCAAAAAAATGTAGGAGTATTTTGAAATCAACTTTTACTAAATGAAATTAAACTTCTATTTGAATGAATTATATGCAGTAATAAACAACATGAGCTGTGAGTGATTTTGTTGTTTGATTAACATTGCTGGCTCAATCTTCAGAAGGTGACTGCATATATTCACACACATCAGATTTTCTCCCAGGTGTTCATGTTCACTTAAGACATAAACTGTGTTTGTTTATCGTTAGGACGCACACCCAAAGCCCAAAGTGTACTTTGCTTGTCTGTTTTGGACCCCACATACACAACTCAGCCTGGGGAACGGAGTCTTTCGTGTGGATTATTGTGCTTTCAGCGTTTTATCATGTTAACATGTCCCGCAATTTAGCAACAGTAAAGACTGCATTTTACAACAATCACCAATTGTCCTGATTCTGACGTTAATTTTGGGTTTTAGGGAAATTAGCTTAATATCACAGCCACAGGCCTAAAGTGTAAGCAGATGTTTGATTGTTTAGTTCTCTGCTCTATCATCACAATTAAACAGGGCTTTCATGTTGAGCGCTCTGTAGCTCCTCTGCGAACAACACAAATGCATCACAGACAAAAGTCCTAATATTGAATAAAATAATAAATAACAATAATAATAATAAAAACAGCAACTCTTGCGAGATAGAAGTGTCCCTTATTGTTTGTGGCTTCAGCAAGATTATTCAACAGATACATTACAATTACAATAAATCCAGATCTAAAACTGCCTCAAGCTTTATAACATTCAGCCTCATTAA
>NW_015552895.1:0-266 GCF_001515605.1 Sinocyclocheilus anshuiensis | reverse complement strand
CATCTTCTCTCTGTCCTCTTTAATAAACTCAGTCTTTGCAGATTTCAGCTCTTCCTGATGATTTGATGCTCGTCTTCACTTCAGCATTTATTGCTGAATTACTGAACGTGTGATTGTTGTGGGACGAGCTTCACTGGACATGAATGTCTAAGTGAAAGAAGCAGATTTGCCAAAATCAACAATAAATAAAGCCAGAAAAATAAATGTTATATGCAGTTACTTATATATATATATATATAAATAATTTAAACATTTATGTAGGTGAA
>NW_015552894.1:1111-1268 GCF_001515605.1 Sinocyclocheilus anshuiensis | reverse complement strand
GGAAACAGAGACAGAATGTCCAATTGTTCCAGGTGACCAAGTATACTGTATCTGAGGGTATTCCGGAGAAAGTGGAATGAGCCCAGGAGAGAGGGACCCTAAGTCGTGAGAGCTACTCCAACAGAAGTCCAAGTGGAGGGAAGTACAACCTGGTATC
>NW_015552894.1:0-204 GCF_001515605.1 Sinocyclocheilus anshuiensis | reverse complement strand
AGCTCGTAAATGGCCAATAGTACGGAAAGAAAAAATACAAAAGCCACAAGGGAAAATACAATTAATGGCAGATCAGGAATTTGAATGTTATGAGAAGAAGGGAAATATTGACGTAAAAAGATTTGAAGGAAAATGCAGCAAAATATGGAAAATACCACAATGTAAAGATGACTATTTAGTGATAAAAGAAGGCCCACCACCTAT
>NW_015552893.1:530-827 GCF_001515605.1 Sinocyclocheilus anshuiensis | reverse complement strand
GTGCGTATATACAGTATTGGCTAGCGGCAGCAGCAGTTTTAACATGAAATGACATGACATCTGGCACTCCTTATGTGTGTGTATGTTCTTTATGGGAAAATGCTTATGCAATTTAGCTTATTGGGTTCACATTCTGATCGTATCTGCTTGCTGGTATATAATATGCATCATCAAATCTTTTATTTACAAACAAAACAGTGTAGTTTACAGCAGAAACGGCGACAAACGATCGTGACTCCTGGCAAGAACTCTGGCAGCTGATACATAAAAATGTATAATAATAATAATAATACAATT
>NW_015552893.1:0-133 GCF_001515605.1 Sinocyclocheilus anshuiensis | reverse complement strand
CTGCAAGAAACGACTAGTGGCAGCTGGGGATGCCACCGGAAGTGGCGCTGCGACCTGCCGCTGCCAGAGAGAGCGTCAGTCCCTGCTGGAAGGAGATGTGCCAGGTGTGGAGAAGATCATGAATATGGGCAAT
>NW_015552892.1:0-910 GCF_001515605.1 Sinocyclocheilus anshuiensis | reverse complement strand
AATAACATAAGGTGTTTACCTTTTTCATCTTCTGTTCCATCTATAGAGTTACTCTTGATATTTTGTTCCTATGCAGTTATGATTGTGTATTAGATTATATGCATCAAAACATCTGTCAAGCACATATCAAATTTAATTTAAGAGCTGTTAATACATTCCATGGAGTAAGAATATCTACAAAATGTACAATTTCTCTATATATTTACAAATGTTTTTGAGCATACACCTCATAAAATCTGTATCCTTTATTTCAGAATTTAGAAACAAACCGAGAAAAAAATCAGCCTTTATGCTTTTAACGACTAGAAACAGGGTTTTCTTTGGCTATGTCCTTGATCTGGTAATCAATTTCATTGATTTCAACACGAATGGCAGCCTTGGTTCAGACCAAAGTACAAATAATGACCCCAGGGCTTTTAAAAATACACCAAGACTTTGTAGTGTTTTACTCTAGGTAAAATATCATCTGGTTTAAATTAAAATGAGATTATCTTAAACACGGCTGCAGTTCACAGTGCCAGGAATTATTCTCCTCACTACCCTCTTCAGTCGAAGGGGGGTGCATTTTTGATGTCTTCTAGGTGGATATGGACACTGAGGTGCGCGCGCACGGACTCCTGCACGCTGCCTTAGGTAAACCTTTCTACACGTGGAATAGGCTACAGCCAATATAACAGTATAATGTAAGCAAGCAAACAAAACAAAAACATACTCTACGTATTTAATATGTTTCATATTAACGTCAAATGTTTAAAAGTAGCATACATTACAGTTAATATGCTATTTAAGGTGAATAACCCTCCGGGGTATTGATTGAGATTACTTGTCGTGTGATTCTTCACCCCGTTACACCGGTGGAGAATGTGGGCAAATCCGTGAAGAATCACCGACAAGCGATCTTCTTCACCTC
>NW_015552891.1:8231-12453 GCF_001515605.1 Sinocyclocheilus anshuiensis | reverse complement strand
GCATTCACCTGCAAGACTTGGTGTCTGGTTTTGTAGAGGTAAGAGTATATCCGGTCTTACCAGTGAAAGGAATATCCTTTATTTTAGGTAACGATTTGGCCGGAGGGAAAGTCGTACCTTAACTCGAAGTGATCGACACTTTGTCGACAGCATGGCTCTGATGAATTGTCTCAGA
Organism: Sinocyclocheilus anshuiensis; assembly: GCF_001515605.1. Lineage (NCBI taxonomy): Eukaryota > Metazoa > Chordata > Actinopteri > Cypriniformes > Cyprinidae > Sinocyclocheilus > Sinocyclocheilus anshuiensis. Next base: position 12,278 of record NW_015552891.1, on the reverse strand, counting down.
AATATCCAAATGCATTTACTGCTTGCGTAATCACATGTGCACAATCAAAGAAAGATAATGAGGTGTCTTTATCTGACTCTTTCTTATGTGTACATCAGGAAGCTGAGGAAAGGCCTGAAGACAAGTCTCATGTCAGTGATCAGGTGAGTGAGGTCGTAGTGAGTGACCCACTGACTTTGACAGTAACTCGTGAGAAATTAATTGAAGCTCAGAAGAATGATGTTTCACTTGTGAAATGCTTTAAATTGGCTGAGAAACCACAATTTAACAATGTCTCATTTGTTGTGAAGGATGGTCTACTAATGCGGAAGTGGCATAAAAATAACACTACTGATGATGAGTGGAATGTTGTTTATCAGGTGGTGGTTCCCTCAATTTTTCGCCAGCAGGTACTATCATTGGCGCACGATCATTTGCTGTTGGGGCACCTAGGAGTGACAAAAACATACAACCGTGTCTTACAGCATTTCTTTTGGTATGGTTTGAAGCGTGATGTGGTGCAGTTTTGTAAGACTTATCATGTTTGCCAGTATGCTGGGAAACCGAACCAGGTGATTCCACCAGCACCTTTAATTCCAGTTCCTGTCCTAGCTGAACCTTTTGAGCATGTGATAGTGGATTGTGTGAGTCCTTTACCAAAGGCCAAGTCTGGTAACCAGTTTTTATTGACGGTTATGTGTACAGCTACCAGATATCCAGAAGCGATTCCACTTCGTAAGATCACAGCTCGAGCAGTTGTCAAAGCTTTAACAAAGTTTTTTACCACTTTTGGTTTACCGAGAATCGTCCAGACCGATCAGGGGACTAATTTTCTATCTAAATTGTGTGCTCAAGTTTTTAAATCACTTAATATTACACATCGCATATCCAGTGCTTATCACCCGGAGAGTTGGGGGTCATTGGAAAGGTTCCATCAAACATTAAAAGCAATGCTTAGGAAGTACTGTATTGAGACAGAGTCTGAGTGGGACGAAGGTGTTCTTTTGCTTTTATTTGCAATCCGTGATACAGTGCAGGAGTCTCTCAAGTTCAGCCCATCAGAGCTGGTGTTTGGCCATGCTGTAAAAGGACCACTGAAAGTCCTGAAGGAGAGGATGTTAGGCATTGAGGACTCTAAAAAAAATCAATGTGTTACACTATGTGAGTAAATTCCATGACCGCCTTCAGAAGGCGTGTATGCTGGCTCGTGAGTCATTGACTAAAGCTCAGGGTAAGATGAAAATGTGGTATGACAAATCTGCTGTAAACAGATCTTTTGCAGTGGGCGACAAAGTGCTGGTTTTACTTCCTGTTCCTGGATCAGCATTAACGGCACGTTTTTCGGGTCCTTACGAGATCCTGGAGAGAAGGGGTGAGACAGATTACGTGTTGAGTACACCAGACAGAAAACGTCAAAAACGGATATGTCATATCAACATGTTAAAAGCTTACCATACCAGAGATGATGTGAAGTTACTTCACGAAAAGGAAGATGATTCCGTCCGTCCAGTTGGGGTCATGTGTGACAGAAGTCCAGCTGCTGAGCAGCAAGATGAGGTGGAAGGCTTGATGGAGCCTGTCTGATACTACATTTTTGTCTGCCAGATTGACTAATTCTGAAACTTTAGCCAATTTGTCAAGTTTCTTAGCACATCTTAACATTGATCAGAGGGAAGATGTTGTTAAACTTCTTAGCAAGTTTTCTTCTATATTGGGTGATGTTCCCACACTTACAAATGTTTTACAGCATGACATCAATGTAGGTGATGCCCAGACGAATAAATAACACCCTTATAGAGTTAACTCTACTAAAAGAGCTGCAATGAAGAAAGAAGTTCAGTAGGCCTATTTGTTGGAGAAGGGTTTGGCCAGTCCTAGTGCTAGTTCATGGAGTTCGCCATGTCTTTTAGTACAGAAGTCAGATGGTACTGCACGTTTTTGTACCGATTATAGACGTGTCAACGCTGTAACAGTGCCTGACTGTTTTCCAATGGCGAGAATGGAGGACTGTGTTGACAGTGTTGGTTCTGCCAGATTCGTGAGTAAATTGGATTTACTCAAAGGATATTGGCAATTTCCATTAACTCCTAGAGCATCAGAAATTTCAGCTTTCGTAACACCAGACTGTTTCCTGCAATACAAATTTATGGCATTCGGCTTGTGAAATGCCGCAGCCACTTTTCAGAGGTTGGTTAATCTAGTTCTTGCTGATGTTCCAAATTGTAATGCTTATCTTGATGACCTAGTGATTTACTCACAGAGCTGGTCTGAGCATGTATCACTTCTAGAGACCGTTTTTAAGCGTTTACAGGAAGCTTCTTTAACATTGAATTCGGCCAAATGTGAAATCGGTAAGGCTACGGTGACCTACCTACAGGTGGGGTATGGTCAGGTACGCCCGGTGATGGCTAAAATTTCAGCTATAAACGAATTTCCAGTGCCTAAGACCTAACACGATTTGCGTAGATTTTTGGGTATGGCCGGTTATTACCGATGTTTTTGTCGAAATTTCTCCTCAGTTGCTACACCATTGTACACTTTACTCAATCCTTCAGAACTGTTTGTTTGGTCATCTGAATGTCAAACGGCATTCAACAATATTAAAGTGTTGTTGTGTAGCGAGCCTGTCCTGGCTGCTCCAAATTTCTCATTGGCATTCAAATTGGAGGTGGACGCGAGTGTCGTGGGAGCTAGTGCTGTACTCCTACAAGAGGATAAGGATGGAATCGATCACCCCATTTGTTACTTCTCTAAAAAGTTTAATAGAAGTCAACGGAATTATTCAACAATAGAGAAGGAAGCTTTGGCTTTGTTGTTGGCAGTCCAACATTTCGAGTGTTATGTTGGTTCTTCTACTTTTCCTGAGATTGTCTATACTGACCAGAACCCGTTAACTTTTATTTCACGTATGCGTAACCAGAACCAGAGATTGATGACGTGGTTTCTTATTTTTCAGGATTACAATCTCGAGATCCGGTACAAGAAAGGTACGGATATAGTGTCGTGGCAGATGCCCCGTCTCGGGTCTAAGGAATAGTGTCTACTTGGTTAGGTTGGTTCTATTAAACATGCGTATATGTTTGTTTTTAAGGGTGAGGTTGTTACGTGCCTTATTGTTCTGGGAGGGATGTTTTCTCCTTTTTCTCCCTCTCACCTCACAGGACCTGTGATTGGACCATGCTTCTGTCAATCATCAATTCTACGCAATGCTTTGAGGACCAATCAGACGTTAGTGGGCGTGTGCGTATAAAGACCCGGATGTGACGTGAGTTCGAGAGGAGTGTTTGCTTTTTATTTGTTTGCTCTCCCACGTTTACTTTGGTGTTTGCTCCTGTTTTTGTTTCTGAATTTGAGTTGTGTGTTTGAGTTTTCTCTTGTGAAACTTTACTTTACAGTGGCTGTTTAACTGCGTTAACGCTGTGACTCTACTCTCGGTTTACCCGAGCTTATTCAAGTCCTTCTTCGACACTTAGTGATGGGACCAGTGCAGCATGTCACGTGACTTACATCTTACTACACGCAGGGTAAAGTTGTCTAAACACACTAGTTTACGAGCGGATGCCGACCTCTGTATTTATGTTTGTTAGTCAGTGGCGTTCTAAAAGATGTTATTTTCTTTTGACTTCTTTTGTTTAGCTTTGATTGGTGCTAGTTAGCGTGTTTATGTTCTATTATTTTCTTTTCTTTAGCACCGCTCTTGTCTCTCACTTTTGTTGTCTTTAATTCATTACGTTTGTATATAATTTGTAAATAGATATTTGTTGGGTTTTTTGAAGGTATTTTGGGTTTGTTTATATTATTATTGGAAGCTTTGTAATATTACTTATTTCTCTACTAAACGCAAAATTCATATTCAGTTTTGTCTCTGCCTGCTTCTTAATTGCACTCACCGCACCTCCATAGCAGAGAAAAATGTTTTAGCTTAAATATCCTTTTATTTATTAAACGGTTTGTTACCTCCCAAAAACCCTAGATGCCAAATAATTAGGGAGACGTAACACATGCTCAGGTGTCTTCGATTAGAGTTAGAGCTGAACTCTGTAGAAAAGTGGATGTCGTGGGCCATAT
>NW_015552891.1:5340-7031 GCF_001515605.1 Sinocyclocheilus anshuiensis | reverse complement strand
GTATGCGTAACCAGAACCAGAGATTGATGACGTGGTTTCTTATTTTTCAGGATTACAATCTCGAGATCCGGTACAAGAAAGGTACGGATATAACGTCGTGGCAGATGCCATGTCTCGGGTCTAAGGAATAGTGTCTACTTGGTTAGGTTGGTTTTAGCAAACATGCGTATATGTTTGTTTTTAAGGATGAGGGTGTTACGTGCCTTATTGTTCTGGGAGGGATGTTTTCTCCTTTTTCTCCCTCTCACCTCACAGGACCTGTGATTGGACCATGCTTCTGTCAATCATCAATTCTACGCAATGCTTTGAGGACCAATCAGACGTTAGTGGGCGTGTGCGTATAAAGACCCGGATGTGACGTGAGTTCGAGAGGAGTGTTTGCTTTTTATTTGTTTGCTCTCCCACGTTTACTTTGGTGTTTGCTCCTGTTTTTGTTTCTGAATTTGAGTTGTGTGTTTGAGTTTTCTCTTGTGAAACTTTATTTTACAGTGGCTGTTTAACTGCGTTAACGCTGTGACTCTACTCTCGGTTTACCCGAGCTTATTCAAGTCCTTCTTCGACACTTAGTGATGGGACCAGTGCAGCATGTCACGTGACTTACCTCTTACTACACGCAGGGTAAAGTTGTCTAAACACACTAGTTTACGAGCGGATGCCGACCTCTGTATTTATGTTTGTTAGTCAGTGTAGTTAGTGGCGTTCTACGCTGAAAATGTTATTTTCTTTCATTTCTTTTGTTTAGCTTGCTTTTGATTGGTGCTGGTTAAAGTGTTTTTGTTTTATTATTTTCTTTAGCACCACTCTTGTCCCTCACTTTTTTTGTATTTAATCTATTACGTTTTTATTTAATTTGTAAATAGATATTTGTTGTTTTTTTTTAAAGATATTTTGGGTTTGTTTATATTATTATTGGAAGCATTGTAATATTACTTATTTCTCTACTAAACGCAAAATTCATATTCAGTTTTGTCTCTGCCTGCTTCTTAATTTCACACACCGCACCTCCATAGCAGAGAAAAATGTTTTAGCTTAAATATCCTTTTATTTATTAAACGGTTTGTTACCTCCCAAAAACCCTAGATGCCAAATAATTAGGGAGACGTAACACATGCTCAGGTGTCTTCGATTAGAGTTAGAGCTGAACTCTGTAGAAAAGTGGATGTCGTGGGCCATATTTGAGGATGCAGTGAGGCTCACTGAGTGGAAGTAAATGGGGGGCCTAATTTTGAATGATTTAAAAACAGAAAGGCAATGCCTATGGATTCCTAAAATAAATAAATATTCGCTCTTAGGTTAATGCTGGTTTTGTTTTGTTTTTTAGAGCTTATGAAACACTCTTGTCCTGTTTCCAAGTAGTGAAAAAGTACAAAAAAAGCTGAAATATTTTATTTGTTTACTTGCAAGTCATTTGATCACTCACCAACATCAGAGAAACATGAACATGAGAATGTGTTTTGTTGTTAAATTATTGAAATATTAGCTGAAAATCTAAGAGGGTACATCTCCTATGTAGTTTACATCTAAGGGGTTCGGATGACAAACAAGTTTGGGAAGCTCTCAAGTTGAAGAGAGGAGTGTCATTTCCAAAAGAACATGCAGTGCTCAAGAGGTTGTTGTAGAGCAGGGGTGCCCAAACTCGGTCCTGGAAGGCCGGTGTCCTGCAGAGTTTAGCTCCAACTTGCCTCAACACA
>NW_015552891.1:4259-5235 GCF_001515605.1 Sinocyclocheilus anshuiensis | reverse complement strand
GCTCACGTGTGCTTGCGGAGGAATGTAAACACTCACGAGAATGAAGGAGTGAAACTCCCGCGGCGAATAGAACGGCTTAACGAGTTAATGAAAAAGTTAATGAAAAGCGCTTCTAGATCGGAACAGCACATCTTCTTTAACACTGTAACATCTGTACACCAACTTTCGTTGACTCTGCACGTCCTGAAGCGCTTGATCAGCGCCGCTGCTCCGCCAACTACAACGTATAGCAAAACATCCGAATAAATTAAATCCGGTAGAAGATTGTGTGGTGTGTTCTGCCGAATGTTCAGCAGCTCATCCCTGGTAAAACATTAAATCCTTGATATTAAATCATTCAAAATTAGGCCCCTATTTACTTCCACTCAGGGTGCCTCACTGCAAGATTAGTTTTTGCCTTTTTCTATTTCAGGAATTTTCAAATATGGCCCACTGATTGCTGCTTCTAAAAAAAGAGGGACTAGTTGATATGTTGTTTTGTTTTTTCACTGTAGACAGAGTGTACACAGAGTGCAGCATTTCTGCCATAACATTCATTAACTAGAGAAAAACAACATATCAACTCCTCCCTCTTTTTCATGCCTTCATTCATATACATAAATACATGAATTTATTCATTCGTTAATAACTTAAGAAATAAATCAAATTAAAAGGCAAAAATCAATGTTGCTGTGAGGCACTTTGAGTGGAAGTAAATGGGGGCGTATTTTTGAACTATTTAAAATCAGAAATGACATACCTGATTAAATTAAAGGGGTCATATGATGTTGCTAAAAAGAACATTATTTTGTGTATTTTGTGTATTTGGTCTAATGCAATGTGTTTATGCGGTTTTAGGTTCAAAAAACACATTATTTTCCACATACTGTACATTATTGTTTCTCCTCTATGCCCCGCCTTTCTGAAACGCGTCGATTTTTACAAAGCTCATCGTTCTCAAAAGCGAGCTGTGTTCTGATTGGCCAGCTATCCAGTG
>NW_015552891.1:0-731 GCF_001515605.1 Sinocyclocheilus anshuiensis | reverse complement strand
GGGGTTACATCCTCCCCCCCTAAATCTGCATGCGTCCCTGCATGTAGTCAATTTATACAACTTCATGAGGTACTAGGGAACTAACTCTAGGGCTCATGTCATGGTTAAGGGCTTGGGAGAATGCTTTGTCAAGTCCACTAAACAGAGATTGCATAACGAGGACTAAAGGATTCCCTAAAGTCGGGTAAGTCAGTTTGTGTGGTGGAACTCTTTGTCTAGTAGATCTTCTTGGTGTGAATGTACTTGTTACTTGTTCATCATTTGATTGAGGTGTTCCTTCAGTTTCAGAAGTGTCGGGGTCTTTGGAACTAGAACTTAGAACTTCATCTTCCTCCTCTTGGCTTTTGATCAATGCATCTGGGACAGTCAAATCTGTCTCTGCACCAGCTGATTGAATGTCAGTCATTTCAGCCAAGACTGGTGTTATCTGTGGATAGAATGGTTGAGCCTCCGGGCTTAATGTGGACTCCACATAACCCCCATGCTCAGATGTCCTAGCTTTTTCCTGAGACTGCAGAGGGCACATCTTTTCAAGTTCAGTAGTTTCTTCTTTCAAACTACACACTTCTCCCTCTGGTTCAATCTGGTTTGGAAGCAGGAGGTCAATTGTTTCGATCCAAGACAGTGACTGTGGCGAGTAGTATTCTACTACATGATCCTCTGGAATGCGATCTGGAACATCATCCACCTTATCCGTAGGAGCATCCTGGGGTACACTAAAACTCTCCATC
>NW_015552890.1:0-1182 GCF_001515605.1 Sinocyclocheilus anshuiensis | reverse complement strand
TAATTCAAACACAGTGAATTAATGATCAGTGTAACAAGCCTTTACCTTGAGCAGGCACGTGCACAGGTAGGGCTCAACCTGTGCAGATCACATGCCCTTTTTGCCCTTACACTCCGAAGTGCCCTTTTTTTGGTGATGGTGTTTTTTTTTCCTTCAATAAATCAGTGATATTGGTCACCCTTTACATCTGTCTGCTTTACAAATATTTAGCTAATGAAAGGTATTAAAAAGAGCTCGTGACTAAATCTTGTTGGATCCGCTCAAACTGTCAGTAAACCTCATAACTCCACCCCCTCTATCTTGACTGAATGAACTGAAGTTCCACAGCAGCTGAACTAGGTCTGCAAGGGTAAATAAAGATCTTGTTGTTTGAATAAGTACAGCGTTTTCCTTACGCAAGAAACGCTATGTCTATAAAGGCTCATAATTTATGTATTTGAAATTGAAATTTATTTGGATGTTAATTACATTGTGCCAGCTGTCTCTTTAATACCTCGTGGTTTACATACATGTTGCTGCTGATTGGGCTGACATGTTTGACACACCCACCAAACAAGAGAAAACGCATCTCAAATAAATCAATGATATTGGTCACCCTTTACATCTGTCTGTCTGCTTTACAAATATTTAGCTAATGAAAGGTATTAAAAAGAGCTTGTGACTAAATCTTGTTGGATCCGCTCAAACTGTCAGTAAACCTCATAACTCCACCCCCTCTACAACAAACACCTGGTGATGAAAACGTAACGCCGCCGTTTTAATGACGGACAAAATGCACATTTGCACACATTCACTGGTCAAAAACCCCGTAACTGCATTTGAGTTTGACACAAAGCGACTGAGTGATCCTCGTCACCTAGGTAAAATATATTTCTAAGACATTTATGATCGCTGATACACTTAATTTATTAACATTTAATCATATTATATGGTCGCATGGCTAATTCATGTTTACGCTGTTAATATGCATGTATTCTAGCTAGCTAATTTTTTTTATCTAGTATTCTATACTCTCTGCTCGTCTTCAAATGTATAAATGTAGTAAAACATGGTTTTACTACAGTAATGTTGTTGTAACCAAAAAAAACTTTACAGAATCAAATCACTGTGAAATCTTTATATTTTTTCATGCATAATGTAATACATTATATATTACATAGCTAAAAAAATATTTTTCTTCAA
>NW_015552889.1:0-836 GCF_001515605.1 Sinocyclocheilus anshuiensis | reverse complement strand
GAGAGCGCAGTCTGGCACAACTTCCTAAAAGAAATGGTGAAAAGACCTTACCTACACTGCCATATATATAGTACTGAATCTTTTACATTAGACCAACTGGTTGATTTGTTAGAGATATATGAAATATAACTTACTTTCAGGGCTTTAAAAAGCTTTTTTGGTGACCCATCTGGATTTAGAGAGGGAAGGCAGAGGGGAGCTGGTAGCTTGATCTTTTTGCCAGGTTTCAAGAAATCGCACTGAGCTACTGGTTGTGGATCGGCCTAAAAGGATATTTGAAATCTATATTATACATAAATATACATTATAAAAACAATAATTATTAAGGAGAATAGCCATGATATATGTAATGTTGTACAAAATACCACCAATTTCACACTGAAATGTGAAAAGACCAGGATATAATTATTTAATATAATAATTGCAAAAAAAAGCTCCCCTTCTTAGTCACCCGTGACCAAACACTTGGTTTTGAAGTCACAGATGGGCCACTCTGGAGTCCATTCTGGACACACTGCTCCACAGTAACCAAAATCGTACCCACATGACTACACACCTCTCCATTGCTGCACAGATCCAGATAGACATTTTATTGAAAAAGGTTATCTAAATGCTACTGTAAAATGTAACGTTAGCTGTATTGTATAGTATAGCCAGCCATACTTACCCTGCCATGCAGGTACAATGCCCACTCTGGACTTCGCCGGACTTCCTCGCAACGATCCAGGCGGAGTAGCTCTTTGAAAGCGTCTGACCCGCCTCGATTTCCCCGTAAACAATACGGGTATTTACATTCGTGTAGGTTAGAATGCGTTGAACTTTTCCGGAATGAAAAT
>NW_015552888.1:1578-3598 GCF_001515605.1 Sinocyclocheilus anshuiensis | reverse complement strand
CTTTTGGCGATATCTTCTCTCAAGAGAGTTGGGGATCTGCAGGCCATGTCAGTGGCCCAGTCTTATCTTGACTTTGCGCCCGGTCTGGCCAAAGCGTTTTTGTTCCCTCGAGCGGGTTATGTCCCTAAGGTCCCTTCCGCTACACCACGGCCTGTCGTACTCCGGGCCTTCAGTCCTCCGCCCTTCGGGGATCCAGACCAGCAGAGGCTAAACTGTATGTGTCCAGTGCGAGCACTGGATGCATACGTACACAGAGCTGCCCTGTGGAGAAGGGCGGCCCAACTGCTCATATGCTATGGTCCCCCTAAGAGAGGTCTTCCAGCTACGAAACAGACCCTCAGTCGGTGGATAGTAGATGCTATTTCTATTTCTTATGAGTCCTCTGATCTCCCTTCGCCTCTTGGGGTCAAGGCTCACTCGACTAGAAGTGTGGCGGCCTCTAAGGCCTTCTTGGCAGGTGTCTCGATGCGGGACATCTGCGACGCTGCCGGGTGGTCCACGCCCCTTACCTTCGTTAGGTTCTATGGCCTAGACATGCGAGCCACTCCTGGCACTTCTGTGCTGACGCTGGTCTCACCGCACGTGCTTTTATAGCCTCCTGGTCATTACGTCACCCGCCCGTGACGTCTCGCCCATCTATTGGTCTGATTACACACGAGGTTCAGAGCCGGTCACACTGAAGGGCATTCCCTAAGCGTCGTCCGATGCAGCGTCTCGTTCCTTCGAGGAACTATGGTTACATACGTAACCTGAGACGTTTTCACTCTATGAGTGAGAGAGGGGACAATACTAAATATTCTAGAGGTCAGAAGGGCAAGAACAATATAAACCTACAGTATTCAGTCTGTTTGCTTAGGCTGCCATCACTATTATTATTATTATTATTATTATTCAATACTTCAGGTTAGAGTTTTGAACAAATTCAACTTCACATAACAGATTGTTATTTTATTGTAATTATAATATTGTAAAATATTGTTAAAAAACTAAAATATTGTTAAAGTTTTAGCAATTGTATTGTTTTTTAATTTTTTTTGTAGTAGTCATATATCTATGGTTTTATTAATTATTTATTAAATAAACTATTTAGATAATACAAATGTTTAATGAAATAATGTTATTAACTGTATCTGTTACATTTTTGTTAATATAATTGAGATACTATTATAGATTTTATCTATATTTTCCTAAAAACTATATATATATATATATATCTATATCTATATATATAACTTTAAGTGAAGTTATCATCTGGCAAATTCAATTGAATGGGTATGATTTGGAAAGCCACACGTCTTAAAGGGTTAGTTCACCCAAAAAGGAAAATTAGCCCATAAATTACTCACCCTCAAGTAATCCTAGATGTATATGACTTTCTTCTTTCAGACGAATCCAATCGGAGTTACATTAAAAATTGTCTTTGATCTTTCAAGCTGTTTAATGGCACTCAGCGGGTGTTGCATGCACTCTAAAAAATAATTCAGTGGATCTGTTGCCACTACTTAATTTAATGCATTAGTGCAAGTTAAAAATTCAAATTTATTGATTTAATTAAACATTTTAAGTTGTAAACATTTTTTAATGAGTTGTCCTGACATCTTAATGTTGATAATTACATGAACATAAAACTGTGTGTAACGTCAACTTAAATATAACAGTTGTACACAGAAGCAGTTCCGGGAGCATGACGTATGGGGTCAGCGTTGCGCATGCGCCGGTGCATCTCGTGAAAACCAACGTTTGTTTACAGGATCAAAAGAGGCAAAGTTTCCTTACTTTAGCAAAGGAAAAGAAGTCTCATCTTAGCTTATATCGAAATCCTCCGACATTCTTCTTTACAAATCCTCGTTTTGTACTTCTAATTAGTGACCGTTGTTTTGTTTCGAGCTCTCTGCGTGCGTCACTTCTGAGCCGCGCATGCGCAAAGCTGACCTCATACGTCATTCCCCCGGAACTGCTTCTGTGTACAACAGTGAGCGCAAGCTAGATTCAAGTGATTATTACGTTTTGAATATGGATA
>NW_015552888.1:629-1350 GCF_001515605.1 Sinocyclocheilus anshuiensis | reverse complement strand
TAGAGCTTGAAAGATCAAAGACAATTTTTTATATAACTCCGACTGGATTCATCTGAAAGAAGAAAGTCATATACACCTAGGATGCATCGGGGTTGAAACGGGAGTGAAACGCAGCCTAATTTTAATTTTTGACTGAACTAACCCTTTAATAAAAGGTCTAACAGCTGAAAATGCATATTAGAGCAAAAACCAAGCCCTGAGGTCAAAAGAACAGTCTGTAGAGCTCAGAGACAGGATTGCATCAAACCACACATCTGGGGAAGATTTCAAAAAAAAATTCAGCTTCATTGAAGGTTCACAGAAAAATGTAGCCTCCATTATCCATAATGGAAGTCGTTTGGAATAACTAGGAGCATGTAGTCTCTGTTACCCTTAATGGAAGAAGTTTGAAACAACCAGGACTCTTCTTAGAGCTGGCCTCCTGGCCAAACTGAGAAATTGATGGAGAAGGGCCTTGGTTAGACTGGTGACCAAGAAACTGATGGTCACTCTAGTTGAGCTCCATGATCATAAGTGGAGATAAGAAAACCTACAGAAGGACAAACATCACTGCAACATTCCACCGATCTGGGCTTTATGGTGGTGTGACCAAACTCAATCCTCTCCTCAGTGAATACACATTAAAACACACTTGGAATTTGCAAAATAGCACCTAAAGGACCCTCAGACTGTGAGAAACAAGATTCTCTGGTCTGATGAAACTTAATTCTAAGCATCATGT
>NW_015552888.1:0-450 GCF_001515605.1 Sinocyclocheilus anshuiensis | reverse complement strand
GCTGGTTCCCTTCAAACATGATGCATGGAATTGAGGTTAATGAAAACCCAGTCCAGAGAATTCAGAACCTCAGACTGGGCAGAAGGTTCACCTTCCAACAGGACAATGACCCTAAGCACACAGCAAGAGTGGCTTATAGACAACTCTGTGAATGTTCTTGAGTGGCCCAGCCAGAGCATGAGCTTGATCCCAATCAAATATTTCTGGAGAAACCTGAAAATGTGTGTCTGCCCTCATCCAACCTGACAGAGCTTGAAAGGTGAAGAGGTGAGGAGAAGAATGGCAGATAATTGCCAAATGCTGATGTGCAAAGCTTGTCGCAGCATACCCAAAAGACTTGAGGCTGTAAAGATGCTTCAACTAAGTACCAAGTTATGCAATGTACTACTTTCAGTTTTTTTATTTTTTATAAATTTACAAAGTTGTTACAGTTCTGTTTTTGCTTTGCCA
>NW_015552887.1:2518-2733 GCF_001515605.1 Sinocyclocheilus anshuiensis | reverse complement strand
ACCTGCGTTTAAGGTCTGTGTAGAGGATGTGAACCGGGTCTTCAGAAAGCAGAATCTCAGGAAAGCTTCAGGCCCAGATGGTGTTTCACCTGCCTGTTTAAAAGTCTGTGCTGACCAGTGGTGGACGAAGTACACAAATCAAGTACTTGAGTAAAAGTATAGATACGTATAATAAAATATTACTCCAGTAAAAGTAAAAGTACTCAGTTTTCAAT
>NW_015552887.1:0-1592 GCF_001515605.1 Sinocyclocheilus anshuiensis | reverse complement strand
GACTTCAGTTCGGCCTTCAATACCATCATGCCTGACCTTCTCTCAGACAAACTCACACAGCTCTCCATGCCCACCTCTATCTGTCAGTGGATCATCAGCTTCCTGACATACAGGCAGCAGCTACACTGGCGCCCCCCAGGGTTGCGTCCTCTCCCCACTGCTCTTTTCTCTCTACACGAATGACTGCACTTCAAAGGACCCCTCTGTCAATCTCCTGAAGTTCGCAGATGACACCACAGTCATCGGCCTCATCCACAATGGAGACGAGTCTGCTTACAGATATCACTATTATTGATGTGCCTCCCAGCTTATGGTAGGCTAAACAATACGCATTAAAACAATATTACAGGTAGGCTAGTATTTTGTTTTATAGAATGTGTAATATTTATCTCATATTATTTCTATAATATTATATATCATTTGGAACTGTTGGGTATATGTAGGAATAGTTCTGTGAAAAGCACTATGGCATTTTGAGTGTACCTTAAGTGTCCAATTTTTGAACATTTTAAGGCCAATTAAATGTATTCACAACAATTAATTATAGCCTGTGTACACACTAGACCACAACAGACTTGGTGTGAGCTGAGAGACTATAGGCGCTTTCGCATCGCGTAGTTCAAGGAACTAGCCAGCAGGGTCGTTCCTAGAGAACCAATTTCTCCCTCGGGCCGTTTTCCTGGTTGCATTCGCACCAGCAGCAGGAACTCTGAAGCGGCCAACAGCGATGGCTTTTTATCATGGAGATGGAGATGTAAACGCACGATTTACGTGATTGAAAGAGCAAAAAGTTGGGCTAAGAGTAGGGCTGTCGCGGTGAGGGAATTTCCCTTGCGGTAATTTTAGTGGCTCAATAGCGCGGTATGCGGTATTACCGCCATACATATACATATATATATATATAAATAATTCACTCACAGTTGTTTGCACGTGTTTTGCGCATCATGAGCCGCATGCACCCCAAAATGAAATTACTTAATCGACCATCGATAGCTTTAATCAATCACATCTCTTAACGTCAATGAATCAATCACTGATTAATCGTTGACATCCCTATTCTAAACCCAACTGAAAATCTCTGAAAAATCCTTGCCAACAAAGTTATGGCAAAGAAACCCACTACAGTTACCGAAATATGGAAAAGACTGGAAAAAGAGTGGGCCAAGATCACACCAGCACAGTGTGAGAAACTAGTGATGTCCTGCGGCCGCAGATGTGCTGAAGTCATTCAAAGCAGGAGCCTCTACAATTCCTACTCCTTTTTGACAGCTGTAACCCTCCAAACATTTTAGTTGTAATCTTTCGTGCTTCAGTGGTTACTGTTTTCTAATTTTTGTCGAATATGTTAGCAGAACAGTGGTATACCCACAGTTAATATTCTTTCAAAATTTGAGTGATGAAGATTAACAATATTTCAGAAAAAAAATCAAGTATTTATAGATTGTTCTCTAATTTTGAGGACATGACAACCTATTTTCACAAATATATATGACTCGGCCTGGAGGACAGACGCAAGTAATTGCACACGCTCAGTCGATCTCTCTCTGATTCACTGTCTGTTTAGGCTTGTTAAGTGCAAATCTACGGAGCCT
>NW_015552886.1:0-780 GCF_001515605.1 Sinocyclocheilus anshuiensis | reverse complement strand
ACCCTACTAATATGACCCACAGTTTAATCCTTAAATATATTATTACTAAAACCCCAAATCGTTATCTCTTGAATATGTTGTTACTTTATTTTATGTGCAAATTTTTTCATCCATAAGCAAAACCGGCTTAAATCTACTGTGTTCCTCTTTTTCTTGTTGAATTTCTCTCGTTTCATCCCTCCGGCTTATAAACAACAACAGCAATATTTTCATGCATTGATTATATGAATATTATGATTATTCAAAGATATTTAACCTTGTCATTGTGCCTTTTTTCTCTGTATATAATCGTAACGTAGTTCGTAGTTCGGGAAGAAGGAGGCGGGAACCGGCGGACATTTAAACAAACTTTAATAAAATAAACAAACACAAAATAGCGCGACAGCCCCTCGAGGACGACTGTCGCGCACAAACAAAAACAAAAACAAAAACAAAAACAAAACACAAAAACTCCAGGCCTGGTCCTCTCTCGTCCGACACTGTCGTCACTCTTCTTCCCTGAGCTTGTATGTAATTATAAGTTCTGCAGTATTAATAAAAAAAAGAACATAAGAGGGACAGGTGCACTAACACCTCATAGTATCAGTAACTCCACAACCCTACCTAGTACGGTTTTCCTCAGCGTTTGCAATATTTGTAATATCTGCACAAGGGAGACGTCGATCAGCTGCTAGAAGATCTCGCCTTTGGAGAAGAAAAATGTAAGTATTACTACTTAGGAGTTAAGATTACCCCATAATGCATTGCTAGCCCACCCCAACACTTATGAACAATAATAAT
>NW_015552885.1:672-800 GCF_001515605.1 Sinocyclocheilus anshuiensis | reverse complement strand
GAAGTTTTTCATTTTTTGAGCCCCTCTCTCTTTTAGAATTGCTGAAGTTTTTACTTATTGAATGTTTAATTTCCAGATTACTCCAGAACAAAGTGAATAGAGGTGAATGCAGACATTCTGGGCAGCGA
>NW_015552885.1:0-227 GCF_001515605.1 Sinocyclocheilus anshuiensis | reverse complement strand
GACACACTGGTCATTCTTGGTGTCCCCAAAATGGTCCCATTTCTCTGGGTGAAATAAAGCTTCACTGTTTGGTCTCTCTGTCACAGTTAATCTAATGCATGTATTAGCCTCTGTGCTAGAGACCTGCACTCCCGCGGGAGTACCGCGGGACCCGCGGGACCCAACGCAACACTGTGCGGCGTGGGACAACTCTTGATGGGCGAGTGCGGGTGTGGGCGGGAAGAGAC
>NW_015552884.1:327-576 GCF_001515605.1 Sinocyclocheilus anshuiensis | reverse complement strand
GCCAGAAAAGATGCACAAGTAGCGCTGAACCGGATGAAAACAACAGACATGATCCTGTAAAATGTGTCTTAAACAGACTGTATAAAGTGTGTTTGATAGTTGTGTAAATATGAGAAATACCGTGAGCTGCTGAACTCTCCTCAGAAGACTGCTGTTGGTTCGTCTGCTTCTTCTTCTTCTTCTTCTTTTGTGTTTAATGGCGGTTGGCAAACCAGCTTAAGGTGCATTTCCGCCACCTACTGGGATGGA
>NW_015552884.1:0-193 GCF_001515605.1 Sinocyclocheilus anshuiensis | reverse complement strand
AAAAAAAAAAAAAAAAAAAAAAAAAAAAAACCCCCATTCCATAAATAAATAAAACAACCGGTAGTATTATTATGACATTTAAATTCTACTTTCTAATCCTGTTATTTTCAGATAACTAAGAATTTCTCTCGTACTTGTCTGTCCTGAAGCACAACTTAAAAGATTTGATATAGTGAAATTAATTACTCCTATG
>NW_015552883.1:512-1232 GCF_001515605.1 Sinocyclocheilus anshuiensis | reverse complement strand
CATAGCAGACGTAACATTACAACTTGTATCTGCACAATAGGATGCGAAGTTATGCGCTAGACAGAGAAAGAGAGAGAGAGAGCTCCCGCCGTGATGTCTAGACAGAAAGAGAGACGGGGAGCGAGCTCCCGCCGTGATGCGTTTTCATGACAGCGCGCTGAAAGATGGGCAAGGACAGAATTTACTATAGATTTCTATAAAGTTCTCATTATAAATGTATGGCAGATTTGTGCTATATTTTCATCTACATTATTAAGTGTAATAGTTGTAATTAAGTTTTATTTTTAAATTATTAAGTTAAGTTTTAAGTTATAAGTTTTAAGTTAAGTTTATTAAGTTTTATTTTCCATAAATCCATAAATCGCCTGTGCGTTTTCGAAGCCATATGAATTGAATTATGCCCACAAATATGACAAAAAAAAGCACGGCTGCATTATTATAACATCAGTAATAATAATTTAAAAAAAAAAAACATCTAAAAGCAATATAATCATTATCGGGCATTGCATTTGAGCATGAAACTAATCACTGATATGCAGCGCTTTCAGCATGTAATAAATGTTCATGTTAATTAATCAGACGTAGGCTAGCTATTACAACTTTCATCTGAAAAAAATTTGCCAATGCAGATGTGAGCTTGACCGAAAGTGTAACTCGGACTGCGCTTTAAAAACACAAAAGTACAATAAATTCACATTCTTAGACTACATTAGTGTCACT
>NW_015552883.1:0-128 GCF_001515605.1 Sinocyclocheilus anshuiensis | reverse complement strand
GCTGTGATGTGATTTAAAAATGAACACGCAAAGATACTTTTGCTTTTTTGCTACTTTATTCAACTGCAATTTTTTTTTTTTTCCAAAACATTGTCTTCCAGTATAACTTTAGCAGCATATTTTAATCC
>NW_015552882.1:322-992 GCF_001515605.1 Sinocyclocheilus anshuiensis | reverse complement strand
AAACAGGTTTTTAACATCTTTGCAAATGTATTAAAAATAAAAAACAAATGATTCCATTGCATAAGTATTCATCCCCTTATCTGGGACAGTTGAAATTTAGCTCAGGCGCATTCAAATTGCTTGTAGATGTTACTACACTTCAAGTGAAGTTAACCTGTGGCTAATTTAATTGAATGGGTATGATTTGGAAAGGCACACACATCTTAATAAAAGGTCTAACAGCTAATAATGCATATCAGAGCAAAAACCAAGCCCTGAGGTCAAAACAACTGCCTGTAGAGCTCAGAAACAGGTTTGCGTCAAGCCACACATCTGTGGAAAATTCTGCTTCATTGAAGGGTCACAGAAGCATGTAGTCTCTGTTACCCTTAATGGAAGATGTTTGAAACAACCAGGACTCTTCCTAGAGCTGGCCTCCTGGCCAAACTGAGCAATTGATAGAAAAGGGTATTGGTTAGAGTGGTGACCAAGACCATGATGGTCACTCTAGTTGAGCTCCATGATCATATATGCAGATGGGAGAAATCTAGAGAAGGACAAATATCACTGCAACACTCCACCGATCTGGGATTTATGGCAGTGTGGCCAAACTTAATCCTCTCCTCAGTGAATACACATGAAAACATACTTGGAATTTGCAAAACAGCACCTAAAGGACCCTTAGACTGTG
>NW_015552882.1:0-151 GCF_001515605.1 Sinocyclocheilus anshuiensis | reverse complement strand
CCCAAAAGTAAAGTGTGCTGGTAGCAGCCTCATGCTGTGGGGCTGTTTTTCAGTGGCAGGGACTCGTCAGAGTAGAAGATAAGCTCAATGCACCAACATATTGAGTTAGCCTTAATGAAAACCCAGTCCAGAGCATTCAAAACCTCAGACT
>NW_015552881.1:1169-1283 GCF_001515605.1 Sinocyclocheilus anshuiensis | reverse complement strand
TACCTGTATAGTTTTGTAATCAATCTATGAGTATGTCATGATCTACAGTGTCAAACGCAGCACATAGAATGTCGTGGAAAAGTTCATTTATTTCAGTAATTCAACTCAAATTGT
>NW_015552881.1:0-140 GCF_001515605.1 Sinocyclocheilus anshuiensis | reverse complement strand
TACACAGAGCAGTTGAGATAAATCAGGCAGGTTATTTGTGAATCTGTCTTTGGTGGCTGTAACAATAGTACTGCCCAGACGATAACACGGAGCCATAGAGTTAATATCAGTAATACGCAGCATGCACGATACAAGGAAAT